>NW_027207796.1:0-91003 GCF_963455315.2 Globicephala melas
AGTGAATGAGTGAATGAAGGCTTCTGGCCAAAGAGGAAGCCTGTGAAGCCCTCAGAGACACCTTTGCACCTGCGAAGGGCGCCGTGGCTCAGCCGTCCTTGTTTATGGTCTGCCCACTCCCCCAGAGCTGACACGGCCCGGCACCCTGTGCTGCACCTGGCTGCAGCATGACTGGGTGAAGACTCAGAACTGGGGGGAAGCTGGGCTGGGCTCCCAAGCCCATTTCTAGTCGTGGGATGAGACACGGAGCTGCAGAGCTCACACAGCAGCGCGGATGGCGGCCAGGGGCATTCTGAGGACCACAGTGCTCTACGAGGTCCCAAAACTCTGCAGCAGGAAAGTGGGGGCAAGGCCTCAGGAGCGGGACGTGTAGCTTCATGACGGGGGGCCGAACGGTGCTACCCCAAAAGATATGTCCACATCCTCGTCCTTAGTACCTGGGAATGTGACCCTATTTGGAAAAAAGGTCTTTGCAGATGTCATTAAGGATCTCAAGGTGAGATCATCCTGGATCATCTGGGTGAACCCTAAATCCGGTGACAAGTGTCCTTGTAAGAGACATGCGGAGGAAGGACATAGAAAGAAGCCATGTGAAGACTGGCGGAGATTGGAGAGATGCAGCCACAAGTCAAGGCTGCCGGCAGCCACCAAAGGATGGAAGAGACACGGAAGGTTCCTCCCCTGAAGCATCTGTAGGGAGCGCGGCCCCAATGACACCTTGAGTTTGGACTTACAGCCTCCAGAACTGGGAGGATACATTTCTAGTTTTTTAAATCACTAGTTTGTACTTTGTGAGGGCAGCCTCAGGAAATTAATACACTCAGCTTCTCCAAAAGATCTGGACAGAGGGAAGGACCCACATGTGAGAATTTTCTAAGCAGATGGCCCCAGTGACCACTGCTGACCCTCCCAGGCTCCCAGCAAGGTCCACACACTACCGTCACCAGGCAGTGAAGCAGAAATCAGAGGTGAGGCGAGCTATATGCACAGCAGGCAGGGCTGGCGGGCCCAGCCGGGGGGGAGCTAGAAGTTCAGCAACGTGCTCACAGAGGAGGGTCCTAGAGCTGCTTGGAAGCAGCAGGGAGACCGAAAGCCTGAGCCTGTGCTCCAGGAACTTGGCACGGATTCAGGGATGGACGTAAGGAATTGGGGAAGGTCCTTTGGAGAGGCAGGGCTGGGGGCCGGGAATCTCCACATTTCGTGAGCAGACCCAGGAGACTAACTCAGGTGAGCATGGGATCGAGGCCAGGCTTTGGGTCCCAATTCCAGTCCCAGCAATTATTAGCCGGTGACGTTGAGTAAATTCCTTCACTTCTTCAGGCCCTGTCAGCACGGCCAGCAACGATGTCAGGCCAAGTGGTGGGAACCACGGTCCCTGACAGAGGTGCTCTGTAAGTGGGACAGGGAGGAGAGGCACCAACGCAAAATGCTCCAAGGTAACAACGAGCAAGAGAGGTGGAACCAGGAAGGGCAAGGTGAAGGCCAAAGATGAGGCCACCTGCGGTGCTGCAGCCACAGACACGCCTGCCTACAGGGGTCCAGCTGGAAAGGGGAAAGTGAGCCAGAAATGAACAAAAGGCTTCTCCTCTGCCCCCAAAGTGCATGGCTCTTTCAGTCCAGGCTTTACTTTCCTACTCTTAATAGAGACGTGGGTACAAATCAATAAATACCTACAATTTTTAAAACAGCAACTGACATTCGCACCTTCATGAGACAGACAACAGGGAGCAGTGGAGACTGTGGCAACAACTGCTCTTTGGCTCCAGCCGGGAGCTGCCACGCAGGAACGGGGCCCAGGGTGGCCAGATCTGCAGACTGCTCAAGGGAAGGCAGAATCTGAGGTTTTTTTCACCCCAATCTTCTAAGTTTCAAAAATGTGTTGGCAACGAATTCAACCATGCAGGAGGAATAAGATACGTCTGCAGGCTGCATCTGGCCCTCTGGTTTGCAGCTCTGGTCTTCAGCCTGGAAACAGAACAAAAGCTAGATCACGCATCAGGACAATGACAGGAGGGTTTGGAAATCACAGGGGCTGGAACTTGTTAGGAGCGGCTGCTTCATTTGAGACAACAGGGCAAGAGCAAGCAGCCGGCCAGGGAATGGGCCCAGATTCTAACCACCATCAGGTGACCTCAGCGTGCACTTCAAAGCGGAAAGGGACCCAAGACGCTGCTCCACGCTGCACGGCTGCATGCTCCTGCATGCACAGCGGGCCCCTGGCTCCCTTCACCGGGCCCGCTGTGGGCCACCTATGGCTCAAGCCGGGAGCCAGCAGCAGCCCCCGAGCCGCCAAAATAATTTGCGCTGGACAGTGCTGGCTCCGGGGTCCGTGCTGCTTTAAAGTTTTGGGTGTACACTCCCCCTACCCCCACGACTATTTCTTTTTCTTTCTTGTGCCTCTATTTTATTGGGATGACTAAATCTTTCAACTATGTTAGCAGTAAACACAGCTAATTTACCCCCTGCCTCTTTGAAACAGCTGCTGACAGCTGCACTGTAATTCAATCAAGGATCTTTGTAGTCGAGCCTACCAAATTCACATTTGTTGTTTGGTTCCATCTCTCCTGCCCGGAGCCCCGCACAGCTGCATCAAATATTGACGAGCGTCCCTCTCTCCCCAGGGCCTGAATGATAAACAGCGTGTTAATGGTGGAGGCCAAGGCAAAGAGTTCTCAGCGCACCAAGAGAACTCCGATATCCAGGCGCTGAGAGAAAAAACAACACAGACATACACAGGCCCGAAACCAGAACGCTTTTTATTTTGTCTATTTATACAGCATTTTCTCTGAGGACTGCTCTATGCAACGGCTGAAGGTACATCGGTCTGACCATTAATAAATAGTCTTAAATAAGAAAATAAACAGGTTGGAGGGAAGCGAGTAAGCTCATCGTCCTGAACAAGGGATTGGAGAGGGTCTAAAATGAGCTTCAGACGGACATAAATAATTTCTTTGTTTAGTAACAACTATTTACATGCTTCAGTGTACAAATGATGCGAGCCAGATGTTGGCTGGGGTATACGTGGTGACAAAACTTGCACCAAGAGGGAATCACAGCAAAACCCCCAGATCTGTCAACAGACAAAACAAAATGTAACAAAAACACCGACTCTTCCCCATTGACCAGGCAGAGTGAAGGCTGCAGCCCAAGCTACTGAAGAAGAAAACATAAAAGAAAATGAAAACAGCGTCCCTGTGTTTCCAGGAACCAACTCAATCAACATGGAGAAGCAGTTTCCCACTAGACCAGATCCCAGGGGCCACAGGCCTCACCAGGATAACCCTGTTCTCTGTTCACAGAGAGCCTGGTCGTCTCCAAGGCTGCACTGCAGCTGGAGGCTGGGTGCACGCCATTTAGGGGACCCACCGGCTAAGGCAAGGGAGGCTCACGCCAAGAGCCGCGTCAGAAATGGCAACTTCGAGTCAGGACACTCTCACGACAGCTTCTGGAGGCTTCTGTTTGAGATTCACATCTGCACACCCTGCATCCAGCAGACCTCCCACTGTGTCACCTTTCCCTTACTTCAAGGGGCCGATCCTTGTGCAGAGTCCTCAAAAAGGGGTCTGCGAACGAAAAGAGGCGACCATGGAGGCCCTCATCAGAGCCCAGACTCCAGGACGCTGCTATCGATGACCAACGGAGGAGCTGGCTTGGGGGACTGACGGTCCCCCTGCCCACCCACCCCTGTTGAAGGCTAGCGTGCTTCTGAAAGTAGGGCTATGGTGGCCGGAACTCAGGATCAAGCTGCAAGTTCTGTCCTGAGCTGTCCGCCTCCATCTGCCAACCCTCCCTCACTTCCTACCATGGGAAGCGTTGGAAAACCAATTCCAGGCGTCTGCCGGTGCTTCACGTGCCTGTTTTAATTTCTGCCACCACGCACTCAGCTGAATGATGGAACCTATTTATTCTTCAAGGTCAACTCCAAGCAGAAAATTTCCCTCTCCCCTGCTGGCCAAATCTTGGCTTCTGGGTGAGTTTACGTAAACAGTGGGCCTGGGCAAGCCTCAGAATGAAACCGGAATGGCACGGAGAGGGGGCCTCCCCTCCCTCCGCCGGCCACAGCTTCTGTTTATGAAATCAGAGTAAACCAAGAAATGGGGATAAATTGTTTAGGAAAATATATCTCTACCATCCTAACCATTTTCATTCATTCGTTTTATTGTGACATTTATTACAGGGACTTCCGCGTTAGTCTCCCTCTCGCACAGAGACGAACGTGCCCACCCCTGGCCGCGGCCCCTTCCCCCCGCTGCTGGTGGCCGGGCTGAAGGGTGTCATCATTACCCCTGGGAACGAGTCGGTGCATAGCTGAGACTTCACAGCCAGCGATCGGGGCCCAGCAATTTTTCTTGATATATGTTTTCCCTGTTAGGTTTTTCCTGCAGCAGCTTGTAGGATCTTGTCTGTAGGATGCCAACGAAAAACGGATCAAAAGCCATCTGCCTCTCAGATTCCTTAACGCTCCTACAGCGCTGCAGCTGGAGAGGGGGACGGGAAGGCCTCGCGAAAGGCAGCTGGGCTGCGGGCTCCTCGCCGAGGTGGTGGGAGACGCTGGGCGGCGAGGGGCCCAGGATCTGGAGAAACGTGGCCCCGAAGCGTCTGACTTCCAGGAGGGGCTAGTGGCAACCACAGGCCCGGACAACCATGTTTCTGTATTTCTTCAGGATGACGTTGGAACTGTCATCGAAGTAGAGCACGGAAATGGCATTGAGCTGCGTCGGAGCACAGCAAGGCTTGGGCACCGTTTCCGGGTTGATGAAGTGCACCTGGAACACACACCAAAACGGTGGCAGTGGTGAGAGCCGGTGAGTCACTCCTCCCTGGCCTCAGTATTCCTAAAGGTACAGGTACTGCTTGGACAAAAGTCCCCCGCAGGTGACACTCACCGGTCACTCCCAGTTCTAAGCACTTGCTGGGTAACTAACTCAGTTCTGGGGTTATTCTTGATTCACAGATGAGAGAACCAAAGCATAGAGGGTCACCCAGCACATGGCTAGGAAGACACTTGGGGCCAGGATGTGGGGCTGTCCTGTGCACGGCAGGATGTCTGACAGCATCCCTGGGCTACACCCACTAGAATTCGGAGGCACTCCACCCCACCCCCGCATCGTGACAACTAAAAATGTCTCCAGACATTGTCAAATATCCCCTGGGAGGCAAAACTGCCCCAAGTGGAGAACCACTGGGCTAGACGAGGGTTGGCCTGCAGGCCGATCCCTGCTCCACCGCCTGTTTTTATGAATAAAGTTTTATTGGCACACGCCACGCCCATTCATCTACACGTCATCTGTGGCTGCTTCTGCTTCTGCATTACACAGCATCTGTGGTGAAGAGGTGCAGCACAGACTTTCCGCTCTCGAGGTTGAAAATATTTACTATCTGGCCCTTTCCAGAAAAAGGTTGCCAACCTCTGGGCCAGACCTGTCCTGTCCAAGAAAACTATCACGCAAACCACATGTGTAATTTAAAACGTTCTAGTAGCTACATTTTAAAAGGTGAAAAAGAAAGAGGTGAAATTAAACAGTATGTTTACTCTAATCCCAGATTTCAAAAAATTATCATTTCAACGTATACTTAGCATAAGGAATCATTAATGAGATATTTTACATTTTTTTTTATACTAAGTCTTCAAAACCCAGTGTGTATTTTGTAGTTGCAAAACATCTCGATTCAGACTGGCCACGTTTCAAGTACTCACTGAAGAGGCACCACACAGAAGTGGTCACTGTATTGGATGGTGTGAGTCTAGACTATATTAGACTGTTCTGCATCTTAAGCAATAAAAATGAGAGGCAAAGAATTTGGGCAAACCCTTGGGTGGACGTCCACAAGAAAGGAGAAGGTCCAGAGGTAAGAACGAGGAAAGGAGTCAGCCAGTTGCCCAGGTTTATTGTTCCGTCTGGCTCGTGGGCGCCTACGCACCTTACAGGTGGTGGGGCTCGGGGACAAACTAATTCAAACGCCGGCAGCGGCCATGCAAGCGCCACGGATGACCAAACTGGGCCAGGAGTCAGACCATAGGGGACGGTGAGGACCGGGGCAAACCAAAGGGAGATGGACACAAGCTGCCCAAAGCCAGTGCGATCGGATGTGCCGAGTGCTCAGGCCAGCTGTCAGTCCTGTTTTGTTTTTATGAGAAACTTCCAGGTTTCCAACACACCACGTGGGCCAACCGGAAACCCTGTGGATGACCCTCCGCCCCCAAGCCCCAGTCTATGACCTCCCACGTAGGTCAGCGTGCTTTTTAAACTGTTTTTTATGTTTAATCTCAAACCTTACAAATCTAAACCTTCCCCCATCTCCTCCATCCTTGAATAATGTTAAAGCAAATCCCAGATGTTAGCTCACTTCCTCTGTATTTCATTAGGACTCTCTAGAAAGCAGGGATTCACCTCCTTTTCAAACATGACCTTCGTTTCAGAATAATCAAAGGACTCATTCTGATCCCAGAGCTTTCTGGTGAATTGCAGATGGAGAGAGTGTCACAAGGCGGCCGGGCTTCTGCTCCGTGGGCAGGGCTCAAAGAAGGGTGGAGGTGTGCTCCTGGCAGCCTGGGAGACACCCCTGTCACTCTGGTCCTCGGAGCAGGACAGAACAGGGGGACACTGGCACGGGGGACAAGTTCAGGCCAAGGAACAGGCTGGGGTGACTCTTCATTTCCAGCCTGAAGACCTTCAGTCCTGAATAGGGCTTCAGAGTTTACTGCTGTGGGAGTGGGGGTCCTGGCAAAGCAATGCTTCAAAAAAGAGGCCTTCCCTCAAAGGGCAGAGCCTAATCCGAATAAATGGAACAGGGGAGCGAGAAGTAACACACGGGGCAGGGACAGGGAAGAGGGAGGCAGGTTACTAAGCAAAAGAAGCACAGAGCTCTGCAACAGACAGACCCGTGGTACAGAGGAGATGGGCCTGGGTAGTGAGCTCTCTATCACTAGAAGCATTCAAGCCAGAGAGGATGACCAGTTGTCAGGGAAGGCCCAGATCATTCACAGCAAGGAGGAAGATAAACAACGTCTCTGAGCCTCAGCTTCTAAGCTAAAGAACAAAGTCTCTAACTCGTATCACTCTTGTTGTTGGTAAAGTAGTAAAAATAACATCTGTTGAGTGTCCTCTGTGCTGGATACCCCGTTAAGAGCTTTAATTGCATCATCACACTGAATCCTCCAATGACCCCGTGAAAGTTCAAAGAGCCCCATGGCTGCCCCCCATCTCTCTACCCTATTGTCCTGTTTGCCACCTTCCTGTCGTTCCCCTCTCTGTTCTCCCTGAAGTTCCCGCATTTGTTCACTTGACTGTTTCCCTGCCTGGAAAATGAGGCTCTGAGTGCAGGGACCACGTCTGTGATGTTCCCTGTATGTTGTTCCCTGCAGCGTCCCCAGCTGTCAGCGCAGGGTCTACATGTAGTAGATGCTCAATAAACACCCTTGAATGGCTGAACCACAGAGTTCAAGGCCAGGAGGCAAAGCCACGAGCTCTGGGAGGGGATGAGCCCTCAAGCCTACCCGACCTGGAGGAAGCCCAGACGTTGCAGGGCCTGTGGATGTGGATGCTGACGACCAGGAACAGCGGTCGCCTGACGGAGGCAGGGCCAGGGCGCCCGCCGTTACGCACAGTGGCCTTTACCCACGATACCTTTAGGAGCCCACGGAACTGTTCTAACTGCTTCTAAAATTAGGAGAAATAAGGGCGCTCTAGGGTTGAAGACATACACGAAGATTATAATACATGTTATTAACTATAATTTCTAGTCTTGTTTTATGGAGGTAGGGCCCACGAAAGCAAAAGTGCCCTGGGCTCCTGAAAGCCATGACGTGGTCTTGGCCAGAGACCTGCTGTGGCCCCAGCTCGGAGGAGCACGAGGCGGGATGTGGTGGCCCTGCTCCCCCAGCTGCCCACACCCCAGCCGGCGCGCAGGCCACTCACCAGTGTCTGCACGATGGCGTGGTTGGTGGCGTTCATGTAGGAGTTCAGAGGGAAGGCGCACTCCCCCTCGCAGTAGTAGGCGGCATAGCCTTCGGGCGCTATGATCCAGTCCTGCGGGAGAGAGCGGAGGACGAGGCGGGGGGCGGGTTCAGAACCACGTGGGAAGTGGGAGCCGCAGGGTCCTGCCCTCTAGGCCGAAACATTCCTCCTGTGGGCCAGACTCCGAAGCTCCCAGAGGTCAAAGGCACGGCCCACCTCCTCCTGTGCAGCTTGGGCTCCTACAGAGGCAGCCTTCCATGGTCCCAACAGACTGCAGAGTGAGGGAAAGACCACCGGGGGCTGGGCTGAGCCCAGAATGAACACTTGCTCTTCATCGGAAGGTGGCACAGAGAGGGGTGATTAGGGTGGCATCAACCTTACCCCTGCTAGGTGGTAACCCGTGGGCGGTTTGCTTTAAACAAAGCCTCCAGGCCTCACTTCACCCACCCAGGAGAGACATGACAGTACAGCCGACGCAGCACAGTGCCTGGTACACGTGTGCGACTCTGTAAAGGACGCACGTGGTCGGGTTAGCACAGAAGTGTTGTGCTAGCAACACATATGCCCCTCAGGGACTCGAGTGCATTTGGGGCTCTGTCCCAGCACTAGGACGCAAGCACGGCCTGGCGCCTCTTAGACCACGGATGCTGTCATAAGAGTGAGGACAAAATCACAGGAGGACTCCAAGCCGGCTGTGTGCACAAGTGCCCTGGGGGTGTATCTGAGGACATGATGACCTGGGAAGAATCTGGACCCTCCCACTGAACTACAAGCTCGCTGAAGGGAGAACAACAAAACCAGTGGCCCTGAGGATCTTACGATGACAACACCCTTTCCGGGGAAATTTGGGCTCTGTGAGGGCAGGCACATTGCTATGCCCAGGGCTGCACCTCTAGTGCCTAGAAAAGGGCCCAGAACGTCATAGATACTCATAAATAGTTGAGATACTCTTTTTCTAGGATTCATCCCCTGCCCTGCTCCAGTCAAATGATTCCAGAGGGGCAGCCACAGTCCTAGGACATGACCCCAGCCCTGAAACAGCTGATTGGTTCAGGAACAAGCACCTGACCCGAGCTGGGCCAATCAGCACCTTCTCTGGGAACTGGAATCACAGACGGGGGAGGGAGAAGCAGACAGGGCAGAGGGGGGTAGCCCGTCCTCCAGGCAGCTGGATTCCAGCTCACGGACTCGGCCACGTCTGAGGGAAGCAGCCAGTGCAGGATGCAAATGGGGTTCACGTGGAGAACGAGGTTCAGAGTCCACAGTGTTTGGGTTTCTGGGTCTAGCCTGAGTCTCAACCGTGTTTCTGCTCTTGGGTTTCATGGGGCGTCCCTAGAGCCTCTAGTTAGGACGCGATACTGGAGTCTCAAGAGATGAGAAACACGGCTCACTGCACATGCGGGACCCAGCCCCACCTCCGGGGGAGCCCACACTGGAGGCCTCACACATCCGGGGCCGATCCAGCCACCGCCGCCCTTACCTGCCAGCCCAGGTCCCGGAAGCTGACGTACAGCTCGTGCTTCTTACAGGCCTGCCTCTGGTCGCTGCTGCTGTTTTCTGAGGAGCAGCACCGGGGGGAGGAAAAGGAAATACACACAGATTAGAGTTTCCTCAGTCTAAGACAGCGGTGTGATCCCAGCAAACTCTGAAAGCTGGAGGGTGACCTTCCTGACACAGAAGCCGTTCAAGCACCTGCAGCCTCAAAACTCATTTCCATCCCCAGCAAACGGCCTCTGTAAGGGAGGCCCCCACGCCCCCGTCTCTCTCACGCAGTCTTAGCTCACAGCTCTCTCTGGATCCCTCTGTGGACACTGTTTTCTCTTGTCTGGATGTGGACGTCTGCGTGGATTCCATGTGGGAGTCCATCTCCGTCCACATCCCACACGCTGGCTGCAAGAGACTGCTCGGAGGGGTTGCTTCCACTCAACCTCACTTTGTGAGGCCCGCCCACCTCACGATGCTCAGCCCCGAGGAGCGGGCAGCAGGAGACACGGACAGGGCCTGGGACAAACCCCACCATCGAGAAGAAATGACAGGGCGAAAAGTCAAGCCCCGCTGACCTTCCAGAAAAACAATACTGAGGTTTCTCTGAGGAACGAAAATGATGCACTGGGGTTTTCCAGAAGTATGTAAAGTTTGTAGGAACTTTGGGTTAGGAATTGAGCCCTTGTAAACATGTAGAAATCTGTTTATCTCTCTCTTTGTGTCTATGTCTCTCTCTGTCTCTGTCTCTCTCTGACACACACACACACACACACAAACACACACACACACACACAGCTGCCACTGTACAACCTCCCCTGAACCCAGAAGCTAGAGGGATTCATTTTTTTTCTTAACCACGACCTGTCTCTCCTCCGCCTAAAACTTCCCAGGGGCTTCCTATCAGCCTTTTTGAATATCCCCAATTGTACATGTATCTTTATATCTAGAGTTCAGAAGAGCAATTTTTAAAAATGTACAAACCAATGAGGAAAGGACACAATTGATGATGACAGAAGTGCATGTGTCTTTCTAGGAGGGATCCTGGCTCCTAGGAGACACTCAGGACCAGTGAGAGGATCTCAGTGAGGGGGGCCAGGACTGGGGGGGGGTGGGAACAGCCACCTTCGGGTATCTCGGGCCCTCATTACCTCGGGGCCTGGTATGTCATTCATTCATTCATACAAATTGTTAATGTCTACAGATTTGCAGGTGCTGTTTTGGGCAGTGGAGCTACAGGTGTGAACAAAAAAAGCCCTGCCACTGAGGGGCTTATCCTCCAGCGAGAGGCAGATAATGACCAAATGAGGAAACACCAATTCCATTCCATCTAGATGAGCGCCGTGGAGGAACTAAGGGAGGAGAGGAGGACGGGAAGGGCGGGCTGAGGGGTCTGTGCCATGGGCGCTAACCAAGGCCTTCCTAGGAGGTGATGTTCTTCGTGTAAGAACGAAAGGAAGTGAGAGGGCGGGCCAGGGAGGAATCCAAGGGAGGAGGTCCCAGGATGAGGACGGAGCAGGATGGAGAGGAGGGTTAGGAAGTCGGCAAGAACCAGGACAGGAGTGGCAGTTGGCAGAGGGACGGGCAGCAGGCACTAGAGCCTTCCAGGAATGAGGAGGCAGCACTGGGGTCAGCGGCCGGCGGCGTGCAGGGGGGAGGTCTGCTTCGCTGGACTGAGCTCCACGGCTGGGGGGTGGGGAGGTTAGGGAGGATGGAGCAGGAATGGGGAGTCCTGGGCCCCCCTTCCCCACTTTGGGACCTAGCCTGAGGGCCTTGAGATAGAGAAAACCAGCTGCAGGGGTACTAGGGCTGCTGGAGGGCCAGGTGGTCACTGATATACAAAGGTCAAGCTCAAGGGAACCATCAGAGGCGAGCCCAGGAAACTTCTGGACCATTCACTGTGCCATATGGAAGACACAGACACTGAGTGGAAATCCAGGAAGGCCTCCATTGCTGTGGCCATGCCTGTGGCCCCAGGCGGCCACCCCCCAAGCCTTCTTCCCCTCCTTCCTTGTAGGGAGGCAGAAGGTAGAGGGGAGGTGGGGGAGTAGCCCTCAGCCCAGTGATGTTGTGTGAAGCAACCTGAACAAGACAAAGGTCTGAGCACGTTAGCCTAGGCCAGGGATGTGGCAAAGAAGCTGTGCGTGGAGGGCCAACACTGCTGGCTGTTTGTTGCCCTGAGTAAAGAAGGATCTGAAGCTTTGTGTGGGCTCAGTGAGAAGAATGTGCCAGGATTGATTAGCAATGTCTGCCATGAGCAGAGGAAGGGCGAGTAGGGACCTTACTGCCACTTTTCCCAGCCCTGTCTGAAAACAAAGCAATGATACGTGGCTTCATGTTGAAGCCCAAGGCCCAACAGACCAAGGACAAGAGCAGCTCATGAAGCTAGTTGTGGGCATATCAGTACGGGGTGGGCCCTGGCCCTGCCATCAGGGACCTCAGACACCTGGGTCCTTCAGGCCTCCTTGGAACGTGGCTGCTCCAGGAAGAAGTGGTTGGAACTCCTATTTCACTCTGACCTCTTACTAGCAGAAAGACGAGGAAAGGGAAGAAAAGAGATGCTCAAGAAGTAGAATCCTAGTTCCCCTGTTCCTCCTGTCCTGCCCACCCATCCCAGGCCGCAGCAGCAGGCAAGCAGGAGTGGAGAGGCAACTGCTCACCCACCTCCGCAAACCCGGCCAGAGCAGCTGAGAAGTTACAACCGGGGCTGGGACTCAGCTCCCACCCCCGTGGGTCATCTGGTGAAAATGGCTAATGACTAGGGAGTTGGGTCCAGTCGTGGGTGAGAGGCAAGTGGAAGGGAGGCGAGGGACCCAGTTTCTCGCCCCAAACCCCACGGTCTGAAGAGCAGCTGAAGGCCTTTGCGGGGTGGGGCTGGCCTGCAGGACGTGTCTCTCTAGCACACAAGGGCTGCCACAGCAGAGAGGATTCTACTCATGTGGCCCTGCAGCAGGATTCCCAGCTCATCACAGGAGGCAAAGCACTTCAACCGGGCATGTGTGTACAAACACACACTCAGAGACTCTGGTTTACTAAGCCTGCAGTGGGGCCCAGGCTTCGGTATTCTTTTAAAATTAAACTCCCAGGCAGGGTTTAGGTGAACTTCAAACAGGGCCAGGAAGTAGAAATCCAGAGCAAGGAAGTGGATCCCAGGCAAGGTAGAACAGCTACCACATGAGATAGTGAGAGCTCCGTCCTGTGGGGTTATGTAAGTACAGACTTGATGGGGGTCCTCACCAGAGGACACAGTGGGGGAAGCTGAGTGTCCAATTTTAAGATTTTGAGACCAGTCCCTCCCCTTTCACTACCTCGGTTAGACCGTTACACCTGACAGACCTCCGAGCCACGGGAGTCTCCGCGAGGATGACGTTTGCTAGCCCTTCCTGCCTGATTGATATAGAAAAGCCTCTCATAAATCTTCCTATTCCAACCCTCCCTGAGTGCCCCGCCCTGCTCCCCAGCATTCTCAGAGCAGCCAGAATGAGCTTCTTATCAACCCCACCCCGAATCATAGCTGGAAACTCTGCAAAGGCTTCCAAATTTGCTTTGGATGAAATTCAAACTCAAGATGTGGCTCCCGAGAGGACACTTGACCGTGCTCATTCCCCAGCCCAGCCACATGGCCTGCCCCCCTCCACCCTCCCTCCCAGAGCTGCCCCGAAAACTCCCTCCACCTGCAGGTCCCACTGCCTGCAGCGCTGGCCTCCTGCCCACCGGGCCTGGCCCCTGGGGCACCAGCTCGCCTCGGAGCTCTCAGCTGGCAAGTCTTCTCTGAACCACCCCCTCAAGAGTCCCTCGTCACCACGTTCCAACTCCCGGGCCTGGTGTCAGTGTGGCTGTGAATGATGGCCGCCTCCTGCCCATCCTGAATCATCTCTGCACCACGGCTGGGCTTTCACTGGTGAATCCCAGCCCCCAGGAGCCCAGCGCAGAGGAGGCTCCTAATACAAATGAAGAGATTCAGTTGGGCTTTAATTTGGGGGATCACAGATTCCCTCGGAGCAGCCTAAAGAATAACGGATGCACCTGCCAGAAAAGAATCTAAAGATCCTTTTCGATTCAAAAGCTCTGCACACAAGCTCGGAAGCCACACGTACCCACTAGTACCCACCCAGCAGGATGCCCTGCTCTCGAAAACGTCACCAACCGCAGTAACTGTAATTTTCTTTTTCCTCGAAAAGGAAAATGAACAGAAATTTCAAAATTGTCCAGGTAAGGCAGAAGAAGCCATTGACAATATAAGTGAATCTGAGGGTGGCGGCCCCTTTCCCACCTCGCCATCACCCGTCTAAACACCCCCCATGTCTCCCTTCCACGCTTCCTCCGACCAGCCCCAGGCCTCTCCCAGCTCACGATGAACCCAGAGCCGGGACGGCTCCACAGGAAAATCGTACCGGCCATATTCAACAAGTGTTAAAATTTGCCATGAGTTTCAAATGTTTTTCACTTGAAGAAATAAAACTAAAGATGCAGCACACTCCCCCCTTTTCCTCCTCCCCGCTCCCCGGGCAGCGGCCTCCCTCCCTCTATTTATTTGGAGCTATTGTTTCGTCCGCTTAGAAATTTACATGATTGGCATCTTGTTACACTCATGTTTTGCTACTTGCATTTCGAAATGAATTTATGACACAATTTATACCCGGAAGACGGTGAGCTCTGGGGTGGAAGGGATTCTGTGGGCTGTGCTTCCTGCTGCATTGGTTCCAGAACCATCTGTCAAGCACATGCGTGGATTCTGAGTCCCACCCCAGCTGGGGTCCCACAGGGGGCCCCCTGTGGGCTCCTCGGGGGCGGGGGGGCGGGTGTCCACGTGTTAACCCTCCCGCCCCCAGGCGTACCTGCGACGTTGGCCACCCGCAGGGCTTCCTGGTTCTTGGGTGTCTTGGAGCGGTTCTGGCTGCGTTGCTTGCCCCCCGTGGAACGGGTGCTGCGGAGGTGGACCTCGGTGGCCTTGAAGAAGGCCACCATGAAGGGCTGCTTGTTCTGGGGCCCCTGCCGCCCGATCAGGCCTGCCAACTTGGGGTTGATGCTCTGCCCTAGACAGGAAGGAGTCAAATGCACAGAGGAGCGGTTACAGGAGAGGCGGTTAGTGGGAAGGGCTGCACAGACTCCGTTTCATCCGAAGCTCGCGATCCATCCGGGCGCCCACCACTCGTCCATCGCAAGTGTGGCCTCAGCTCTGACCCTACGCCAGGTTGCTTTAGGAGCTTGGAACACGGTGGGAACCACAGAGAGAAAATTCCCTGGCCGCTGGGTGCGCCCACTGGTGGGGAAGGCGGCCAGGAAACACGCAGGGCAGGGAGCCCGTGGTGATACGTGTGTGGAGACAAACGGAGCAGGGGAGGGGTAGGACGCTGATGTCTGCAGAAGGACTCCAGCTGGTGGAAGTTCCACTCGCATCTCATTGGCCAAATCAGGTCATGTGATCCACCTAAATTCAAAGGCTGGGGTCAGTCCCGCTTGGTGCCCAGGTGGGTGGGAACAGTCACAAGCAGCCCCAGTGACTGCCACCTTCTGCGCGGAGGGACCTCTTGAGCAGAGAGGTGGGTAACAGCGAGGGAGGGAGCCACATGTCAGGGAAGTGGGCAGTGCAAAGGCAAAGGCCCGGAGGTGGCGGGGGCGCAGTGAGAAAACTGGCCTCCTCTTGGAGCAGAGACTAAGGGTGAGAGGGCCGGGGGAGTTCAGGGCAAAAGTGGTGGGCACAGCAGGGGGCAGAAGCAACGCAGGGTCCTGGGGGCATCAGCGAGCCCTTTACCTTTATTCCGTTTACTCCCGCAACTTCATGTCCACCCAGAACCTCAGGATGCGACCTTATTTGAAAATAGCATCTTTGTAGATGTAATTAGTTAAGATCATACTGGATTAAGGTGGTTCCTAATCCAATGACTGGTGTCCTTGACGGTCACGTGAAGACACGGAGAGGCACGCGCACACACACACACACACACACACACACACGGCAGCCTTGTGAAAACAGAGCCCAAGGAACACCGACGGCCACCAGAAGCTGGAAGAGGCCAGGAAGGACTCTTCCCTGGCGCCTTTGGAAGGAGTGTGGCCCAGGACACCTTGGTTTTGGACTTGCAGCCTCCTGACCGTGACAGAATAAAGCTGTGCTGCTTTGAGTCCAGGACACACACCCTGTCTGCATGAGTGGAAACCACGGGGTGTTCGGCTGAGGAGTGGGCAGCTGCAATTGTTTGTAAAAGACCAACCCAGGCCACTGCTGGAGACTGAACTGCAGGGGGCGAGGCTGGAAGTGCGAGTCCGGGCAGGGGCGACGGAATAGCGCAGGAAGACGTGACAGGCACTGGACGGGGGGCAGTGAGGGCAGAGGCGGCCGGAAACCCTCAGACCCTCGATGGTTCATTTTGAAGTTCATCTTTAGAATTTATTTTATTTTCAGTGTCTTGTTTTGGAATAATTACAGATTCACAGGAAATTGTGATAAAAGTGTACAGGGAGGCCCCATGTACCCTCCAGGAGGTGGGGAAACCAAGGCGGAGGGTAGGGGTGGGGAGAAGACCTGGGAAGTGGAGGACAGAGGACGAAACAGTGCGACTGAGCAGCTCCTCTCTGAAATCCCCACCGGACGCACGAGGAAAACGGGCAGGGGACAGCAGGACATCCCAGCCCAGGCCTGGCTCCTGATCTAGGGAGAGAGACAGCCTTGGAGCCAAGACGTGCTCTGGCCCGGGGCCCGCCTTCCTTTGTTCACGCCCCACCTCTGCCACTCAACACACAGATGCTCCTCCCAGCAGAGCTCTGCACGCCGGAAGTGCTCACTAACCACCAGCTAAGGGCAGCGGTCCAGGCCGGAGTGGAGACTGCACCCCGGGGAGAGCGTGTAGCTGGACAAGCAACGTGAGGACCGAGCCCAGATGCCCCGTCTCCACCTGAGAGATCCGGGGAATGCGGCAGAGGCTGTGCACGAGTGCCCGACGGGGAAGGATCTGGAAGAAGCTTGAACGGAGGAAGGGGGATGCCGGGAGGATGTGGGGCTCTGGGTTCTGGGGGAGAAGGCGGATGAAGCAGTCATAGTGTCCTGTGCTCTGCGGGCGGGTCCAGTGTGACAGGGGCCTAGAACAGGCTACCAGCTCTGGCAACGATGAGACCATTGGCCAGTATATACTTAACATCACATCTGGTGGTGATAAGTGTTCCAAAGGAAGGTAAAGCAAGAGGACAAAGAAAGCCCATCTCACTCATGACAAAACAGCTCAGAGAGGCTGAATAACTTGCCCAAGGACACCCAGCTTGGAAGCAGGGAAGCCGAATCTGAACCCAGGGGAGGCTGCTTAACCACAACAAATATGGTGCCGGCAAGTTGGGTGAGAAGAGTCAGAGGTCAGCGAAAGCAGTGCTTCTGAAGGCCCTGGGCCCGTCCACATCTGGAATCGACTTCACCTGGAGCCTTCCAGACGGGCCAGATGTCCCGAAGCCCGGCCTCCCAAGGACCAGACCAGCATCGGGGGTTCTCTCTGGCTGTTTAACAACAAATGTTTAAAGGGCGAGCTCTTCCACTCACCACTACTTTACCTTAGTCGCTTTTAATGCCGGCTTTCCTGCATTCTTTAGTGGGGTTTCCTCGAGTTCACCCATCTATAATTTGAATGATTCTATAAAAGAAACCATTAAAGCCGAGCCCTTAGGAATTGCGTCCCCCCCGGAAGGCTTTTAGGGCAAAATAAAAATGCCTCCCTGAAAACCTGATCCCGTTCCAGATCCAGTAAACCCAAGCACTGGGGGCAGTCGCTGGGCATCTGAGGGAGGGTGTCTGGCTCGATCTGGCCACTGTCAGGACAGGCACGTCCAGGGACGCACAGCCTCAGCTGAGAAATGGGCAGACAGAAAGGAAAGAAGAGGGTCTCCAGGGGGTTGAAACCCACATCTGCTGCTGACCAGCCTGTGTGGGCTGAGAGAGGGGAAGTCACGTGCTGGGGCCTCCATTTCCTCATCTGTGAAATAGGGATGATGCCATCTGTCTCACCCATGCCCTCTTTTTTTCTACCCAACCCAATTTTTATTTAGGCAGCCGTGCCTTAGAGTGACTCCAGCCTGGCTATAGAGGGCAGGACCTGCGGCCTTATACGCGGCAACCAACCCTCCAGCTACAGCGACTGGTTCAGGAGTGGGCACGTGACCCAATTTAGTCAATGAATGGAGCACAGGTATCCTAGAAGTTTCCAAGTCCAGAGCAGCCCTCTCTTTCCCTGGACAGGATTGAGGGAGGAGGGATGGAGAGAGTCCCAGAAACAGCTACCATCTGGCAACCACGAGTAGACCACATTTCCAAATGGGGCTGACCTGCTGGAGGGAAGAGCAGAGAGACAAACAGACACGTGATCTCTGGTGGTATCACCGAGCCACTGGATCACACCATTCCTGAAGCTGAATTCTTGCCCCGGCCAGCCAAACGAATAAACCCCTTTGATTGTTCAGTCCAAGTTGCCATTTTAGGGTCATCCTTGCCCCTTTTTCAGAGGCTGGAGAACTAGGGAACAGGGTAGCAAGCCATCTTGGGCCTGGTAGAGAGCAGGCACTCACAGGGCAGGTACGGATCATTCCCCTTCTATCACCAAGTATGAGAAAAGATGAGCGCTTTCAAGGTAAAACTGTCACCACAACAGACGTTCACCTTCAACAAAAAACAGGGATACGGAAAACTACAGTGAAATATCACTTCGCTCCCACTAAAATGGCTAAAATAAAGGCAGACAAAAGACAAGTACTGTTGAGGATGTGGAGAGAGTGGAACCCTCTTACACTGCTGATGGGGTTATAAAAATGCCGCAGATGTTTTGGAAGACGGTTTGGCAATTCCTCAAAGAGTTAAACGGAGAGCTCTCATTCGACCCAGCAGTTCCATCCCTAAGTACGTACCCAAGAGAACTAAAAACATAGGTTCGCAAGTGCTCACAGCAGCATTATTCATAATAGCCAGACGTGGAAACAACCCAAGTGTCCATTAGCTAATGAGTGGATTAAAAAAACACGGTGTATCCAGACAATGGAATATTATTCTCCAGAAAAAGAAATGAAGTACGGATCCACGGTACGACATGTATGAACTCTGAAAACATTATGCTACGTGAAAGAAACCAGTCACCAAACATCCCATGTTGTATGATTTCCAGAACAGGTAAATCCATGGAAACAGAAAGTAGATTAGGGGTTGCCAGGGCCCAGGAGAAGGCAGGGAATGGGGGGAGTGCTAATGGATAGCAAGTCTCTTCTGGGGATGACAGAAATGTTCTGGCATTGTTCAGTGGGATGGCTGCACAACAAGGCGAATGTACTAAGAAGTACTAGACGGTACACTTTAAGATGGTGAATTCCATGAATGTGAACTGTATCTTAACTTTTGAAGTACATAAATTACAAAAAAAAACAGGAGTAGGAATGACCCATCAACCAAACCCCGGGGGATAGTTTTTGCTAATAAACAGTGTAAGGATGTCCGTCATAGTGCCCGGCACTCGTGGGCTCCTGAGGACCGTTTACGAAATGAACAAACGTCTCCTGTGCCAACAGTGGGGCGAGAGCTCACAGCCCAGCCAGCCCTCTCCACGGCCCCACGGGGCAGACATCGTGATGTCACTTGTCAAAGAGGAACAGGCTCCCGCGATAAAGGTCTTGCAGCAGGTCAGTGGTGGAGCCAGTATTCGAACCCTGTTCTGCTGGAAGCCGAAGTCTGAGCTCTCAGCTTCACACCAGTGTGTCCTGGGCTGCCCCATGTGCTAAAAAGGGGTCAAGGTTCCCCAACACAGGGTGGGAGCTGCATGTGAGCTCGGAGGTTCCCCTGGCCCAGGACCGCATCTCAAAGAGCCACCTGGAGGTGGAGAGGAGACAGCTTTCTCCCAGGCTGGTCTTCACCTCCCTGGTATTCCTTGAAAGGTCAACTATGCGACCACGGTCATTTGGAAGAATGTGGAAAGAAGGACCCTGAACTGAGTTCATCCCCCCGGCTTCCTCTTGGGGTGGGAGGGTTATAAAAACTCTGCCTGGTGTCTGCAACCGGAGCAAACTGCAGAGAAGAGAGTGGGCCCTGCTGTTCACAGCCCATTTGGGGTTCTAGAAGATGCACTGACCTCCCAGCCATCCCCGGGCACCAGGACTGGCTGCAGCATCTGCGGGTCCCAGTGCAAAGTGGAAATGCAGGACCCCTTGACCTAATGTTATTAAAAATCGCAAGACGGAGACAGCAGAGCATCAAACCCAGCGTGGGGTCCTAGTACAGGGTCCTGTGCGGGTCACACACCCGTGAAGCCATTCCCGTCATGCACGTATAGACACACGGAAACACGTGTGTGCAATTCCTCATAACTGAGATGTGTGTCCCTGCTGATTCACATAAACCTGGGTTGGGGGCAACGTACTGTGGGCATCTTCCCTCGTCAATGAAACACACGTTGATCTCGTGTCTTGCGGCTGCAAAGGGGCCTCGCGTCTGGAAATCCCTTTGCCTCATCCTCTTCCGTCCCAGGCTTGAACAAACAACTTGTTTATCCATTTAGCAGTTCAGTCAACGATTCATGAAGCCCCCTCTGTGTGCCAGGCACCGTGCCAGGTGCGGGGTGACAGCCCCCAGGAGCTGACCAGAGAGGGAGATGCGCTCAGGGGCAAGGGGGGACTGGTCAGGGGCCGGGTCACGCGGGGCCTCGGTTCATGTTCTAGGTCTGGCAGGGGGACGTGGCCAGAGTTCTGTGATGAGAGGCCCCCTGGGACTGGTGTGTGGCGAACAGATAGGGTGGGGAGAGAGGAAGCCATGTGGAGGTCCAGAAACCAGCCCCATCCCACCACGCCCTCCTCTGGACCCCCGTAACGCTCAGGGCGGCCTCTCGGGGCCCTGCACACATGTCGCCTTCCTCCAAAGGCTCAGCAACTCAGGGCAGGGATGGTCCCCTTCACCCACCGTCCCTGCACAGGTGAGAGCTCTAAGATGGGGCCCAAAGCACGTTCGCCAAGCAGGCGATCGCAAACACAGCCGGCCTCTCCACCGGGCACCGGGCGTTTGGGTTGATGATCCTCTGGGGCGCCGTCGTGGGCACTGTAGGATGTGCAGCAGCGTCCCTGGCTGCTCCCCAAAATGCATCCCCAAAATGTTTCCCGACCTTGCCAAGTGTCCCTGGGAGGCAAAACGTCCCAGGTCGAGAGCCAGGTGTTACATAAACCCTTCCTGAAGTAAGGCAGGCAGCAGAGACGTGCGAAGATATGTTACTGTGGTCAAGGTTTTCGCTGCGCAACCCACAGACAAAGTGGTGCTTTGTTACGACAGGATAATTAAATGAGGGGGTGCGGGCATGAAGTACCAACCAGCCACCTAAACAATTCACTCATCGATTTACCAATATTCCTGGCTCACACGCCCCGGGCCCAGCAAAGCTCTGCGCCCTGGGGGTTACCACGGGGACAAGACAGGTCCAGGCTCTCGTGGGACGGACAGAAGGGAGGGCTGCCAAGTGAGGGGCAGAACATGATACAGTGTGATTCCACGTGGGAGAAAAGAAATTTGAAGCATATACCAACAGATGTGGATATGTATATACAGAAAGTTTATTTCTGTTTTAATACTCCCACAAAGGGCAGAGAAAGGTTACACTGGGGGAGAAGACGTGTGGGTTAGCTGAGAGAGGAATTCCTTTTCATTTTATGCTGTTACAATATAAAGGCTTCACTTAGCACTTGCAAGTATTTGTTTGGATTATTTGTATTTAAACTTCCAGAGCAAGCCACACTGAATAGGGAGCCAGGCCAAACGTATCAGGCAGAGGGGCTGAGGTGGGTGAATTCATTCATCTAGGCAGGAAGAAAAGATACGCGTAATATCTGAACAGAGGTCTGTATTTTTGAAAAAGATTTATATTCTAGACAAGGATTAATAGGTTAAAAAAAACCCTGAAGGTTTGCCCAAGGATGGGATTATCCGATTTTGCAAATAAAAATACTGGATGCCCAGTTAAGTTTGAATTTCAGATAAATGAATAACGTTTGCAATACGTGGGACAAACTTATGTTAAGCAATTATTTGTTGTTTCATCTGACATTCAAATTTAAGCGTGCATCTGTATTTTATCTGCCAAGAGGTGCTCCTTAAGTCAGGATAGAAAGCCTTTCCTGGCCTGTGATGGTAACTGACCCTGCTACACTGTAGCAACCATGATGGGGTCTCCGGCCCACCCAACAAGCAGGTAACGACTCTGCTGATTTCTTCATCCTTAGGATTCATGGCTTTGCCTCTAGCAGAGTGAGTGCTTTGCTTCTGTTCCTGTTTTCTGGCTTTTCTTAAATCTTAGTTTTCACATTAACATCTAGTAAAATTGACTTTTATTTGGTGCCCAGATCTGTCCGTTTTAATGCGTGCGTAGGTTCATGTTAGCACCACTTCTCTCAGGATACAGAGCAGCTCCTGCGTCCCAAAGAACTCGCTCGTGCTGCTTTACCTCAGTGCATCCAACCAGGGGGGAGCCCGCCTCCCCCTCCACCCCAGGGGACACTGGCAACGTCTGGAGACATTTTTGGTTTTCGCAACTTGGGGCAGGGGTGCTACTGGCATCAAGCGGGTGGAGGCCAGAGATGCTGCTAAACATCGTACAGTGCACAGGACGCACCCCGTCCCGACACACACACAGAGCACGCCGACAGTGCCGCGGGGGAGAAACCCTGCTTTCTCGGTCACCCCCTCCCCGACTCCCAGACTCTCAACGACTGACCTGTTCTAATCCCTACAGCTTCGCATTTTCTAGACATTTCATATACATGGACGCACAGTCTTTGTCGTCGGCTTATTTCAACCCACGTGTCTTTGGGATTCACTCGCGGTGCTGCATGTTTCACGGTCCACAGTGTGGATGCACGACGTTTGGTGGCCCAGTCACCTGCCGAAGGACACCCGGCTGCTTCCAGTGTGCGTAAGCATGAACATCATAACGGACGTTCCCGTACAGGTTTCTGTGTGGACCTACCCTTTCATTTCCGTGACGTGAAGCAGAGGTGAAATCCTTGGTGTGGCCTATTCCCCACAGTCTTCGCACACTCGAGGTGTCCGTCGGTGCTGGAATCAACCCGCCTGCCATCTGGAGAGACCGGGGAGGCTGCAGAGCTGAGCCGGGAAGGTCCGCCCCCAGGAGCGCGCCCGCCACCGTGCCCAGCCCCGTCCTGCCTGGCCCTCCTCCACCGAAGCAGGCTGCAAAGGAGACCCTTCCCAGCCTCCTGTGCCGCTCCTTCTAGGATGGGTGCTGCAGGCTCCTCCTAAAGAGGCAGAGAACAGCCTTCATCCGGCCCCTGCTCCCCTCCTCCAGGCTTGGGCACGTGGAGACAGCCACCTGCCAGCGGCGCTAAGGTGAGTCTCCAGACACGCAAGACGGGGGCCGGGGGAGAAGCCCTGCCTGCTGTTCACACTCCAACCAGGCGTTGATAACAACAGCCCGTGGGCCAAATCCAGCCCACCGCCTGCTTTTGCAAATAAAGTTTTATTGGACATTTCTCTTTCTCTCCAGAGAAAGAGAAATATGCAGAATCAAAAAAGAAAAAGAAGAAGAAGATACAAATGAACTTATTTACAAAACAGAAACAGACTCACAGACTTAGAGAATGAACTTACGGTTATGGGGTGGGGCGGGGGAGGGATAGCTAGGGAGTTTGGGATTGACATGTACACACTGCTATATTGAAAACAGATAACCAACAAGGACCTACTGCTAACACGGAGAACTCTGCTCAATATTATGTAACAACCTAAATGGGAAAAGAATTTGAAAAAGAATAGATACATGTTATGTGTATAACTGAATCACTCTGCTGTACACCTGACACCAACACAACATTGTTAATCAACTATACTCCAATATAAGATAAAAAGTTAAAAAAGAAGCTTTACTGCAACAGAGCTTTGAACACCCGTGCACATACGTACTGTCCGCTTTAACGCACGTATGTACTGCCGCTGTAACGGTCGAGATGAGGAACCTGGCCAGAGAGTGTCTGACCCGCGAAGCTAAAGCCTTTACTATGTGGCACTTTAGGGAAGGCGTTTGCTGACCTCTGCTCTAACCAGCCCCAGATCCACTGAATTCTAGACTTGTAAAGAAAGCCATAAAGTGTCCCGATGAGATAAGATGCCTTTACTATCTATTATTTGCCAATGAACGTATTCCTTGCAGAGAGGGTTCTGCCCGTTGTTGGTTCACAGCGAAGATTACTGAGTGTGTGCTCTGTACCAGGCACTGTGCGGAGCCCACCCCCTGCACCGCTCTCGGGCAGGACTACTGGCCCCACATTTACAGACGGGGAAAGCTGGCTCGAGGCTACGAACTTGACCCCCAAACCTTTGCCGAGGGAAGGTGGATGGAAATGCAGAAAGGAGAGATTGCCCAGGCATGGATGTGGGCAGCCTACGGGGGCCTCCAGGGGTAGGAAGGCTCCACCGAGGCTCTGAGGGGAGGCCCTTCCCAGAGGCGAACCAGGTGGGCAGGGGTGTGGATACGGGACTCTGGGAAGTTGAGCTGAGGACAGGGTCGAGCCAGTGCATCGGGCCACCACTGGCAGGCCTGGGTGGCCCGGGCAGAAAGAGCATGCCCAGTCCAGAAGAGCCCCGGAGCAGCCAGGGAGCACAAATGGGGCCTCTTAGGGAAGGAGGGGATGTAACTCGCCCAAGAGAGGGTGGCATCTTGGTTTTCTTGTGGTCTCTCTGTTTTCCAGGGCTAGAGCCATCGGATGCCCCTAGGAGGCCCACAGCATAAGAATGTTCCTCCTTAATTGTGCAAAACGCATTAATTCCAGCCACTTCTCCTGATGGACCGAGGCCTGAGTGACAAGTGAGAACGCAGTTAATACTTGTGACATCTGCCTGGCCCAGTTACCCAAGGCCACCGCAGCCGCCACTGCCCACCGGCCCTGGAAGGTCCCATCCCAGCCTCTGGGTCACCAGGGCCTCTTCTCTGCTCTCTTGCTTCGGCTTCTGGACGAACAGGATATGAAGCAACCGCAAGGGCAAAGGCACCTGGGAGCCAGCTGTGCCGTGGGCGGGATCGCTCGCCAACCTCGGCTTTATGGAGCTTAGTCTCCGCAGCCTCCGCGGGCGAAGGCTCGCCCCCGGTCCCGTCCTCAGCTGCCGCGGCCGGCATCACGCTTGCACCGCATACGCCCTCAATCCTTTAAATGCCTCACAATCCCATCTGATCCCATCTGGGATGATCAAGAACAGTGATATGTGCTCTCACGGGCCCCGGAGAGAAGCCCGAGGCCCTCTTTGCATGCAGACGTCCAGGATGTGCCTGTATCTGCCCTTCTGGAGGGAGAAGAAGGGGCCCTCCTGGTCTTGGAGCTCCGGGGGTGTCGAGCAGCGGCTGGAGGCCCCCAGCAAGGGAGTGTGAGGGGGGGAAGCGAGGCCCCCAGGTCGTCTTCTTGGGTCAGAGAGCCAGGGCTGATCGACACCGCGGGCCTCCTGAGCCGTCAAGTGATTTCGTCTGTGGACAAGGGAGAGGAGGGGGACCCTGTCAACGAGGACAAGATGTTGGAGTCCTCGCCTTGGGAACAAAGGACTAGGTGCTTCTGTATCTGCAAAGACAATGGAGTCTCCAGCCCAAAGCAGTCTTCACCTCCCCGCCGCTTTGGGACGGACAGCGGCACTAGGAACACAGTGTGCAGGAAGCCCTCCGGAGCCATCCTCGGAACCTCAGAACTTGTCTTCATGGCCTCATCCCTGACCTTCAGCATATGGTCCCTTCACGGTCTGCCTCTTCCTATGAGAATGTGAGCACAAGCCTTGTCCTATCCAAGCCGTAGCCCCGGTGCCTGCAACAGTCCCAGGTCCATCATAGCTCCACACAAATGTTTGTTGAGTGAATGTTTGTTGAGTGAATGTTTGTTGAGTGCTTTCAACATGGGCAAAAGGCTCTTGACGGTAGGAAGCCGGTTCTGACCACCAGGTGCGGGGGCTGGGAGGGTTCAGCATTGCTCTGCAAGCTGGGATCCGTCAGGCACCACGGCCAGACCCACAGCACTTTTAGGGACCTGGGAAAACGTTATAGTGTCTCTTAAAATCAGAAGAAAAAACATGAACTTTTTAGTGTTGGAGAAAATGTTTTCATTTTTAATCCAGCCAGGATTATATTCATCGTTATATCAAGATGGTCATAAACCAAGTTTTAACATTTTTGAATGCAGGGAGGACCCCCCGGCCACTTCTGTGACGCTGGCTCCTCCAGTTAGCCCTGTGGGAAGCCCACTGTCTTCCGGGTCCTTTTTCAAACCCTCTTCGCAGGAAAGGGGATGTGGAGAGAAGAGCCAGGCAGAAACCAGGATGCTATAGGGTCCCAGGCTCTCTGTCTGGATGGCCCAGCCGTGCACCCAGCAGGGGCCTGTTAATTACACACGGCCCCTCAAGGTGTGGCCGCTGGTGACCACATTCCTCGAAGGCTTTCCAGCAACGAGCAAGTCTGCAGTCAGAATCTGCAGCCACGCCCAGGTCTACCCTGGGAGCAGAGTAACTTTAGTCAAGTTGCTTGGCCTTCTCGGCCTCTGTCTCCTCATCTGTAAGATGCTGGCCACAACAAACGTGCTACCTGGGCAGGGTCATTGTGAGAATTAAACACATCGATAACAGCAATAATAATATCTAACACTCACGAGCGTGGACAGGGTGCCGGCCCAGGGCTCAGCACTTTTACATGAATTCACTCTTTTCTTCCTCCCAGCCATAATTATGCCCGAGGAACAGATGAAGGGACAAGGCATCAGGAGGCTGGACCAGCCGTCCCAGATCACACGAGGCCGCCCCGTGGAGCGTCAGGCTATCGGGCGCTGGAGTCGGTGCAGGAGCCGCCAGAATGCCCCCACTCTGGTCCCGGACTGGAACTGAGCACGGGGCCTGGCCGGCAGCGAGGGCGCAGCTCTCACCAGCGCCGCCTACACAGCCCCCTTGCCAGCTGGCGAGCCCTCCACACTGGTGTCAGGTCCCCTCTGTTCAGGGTGCCTCTTCTCCCCTCTCCCACTGCCCTGGGGGTTCGGGGGGGCGCAGCCTGTGTGGCTTGGGAGGTGGAGGGGCTGCCTCTCCTCTTGTCCTCTGTACAAGGAAAGACAGCAGACGCCAGCCCTCCTTCCCGCGGCGTCCTGTCCTCGGAGATGAGACGAGGCTCCCTACTGGGCTCCTGACGAGCCCCAGGTGCCCGGGGAGTTTATGGGCTTCTCCCCACACAGGCTCGCCGGCTGGCGGAGGCCTCAGCTGCACCGCTCCGCTCCGCTCCGAGGGGCGACCAACAGGAGGGCCGCAGCTGGAGGAAGAAGGGACAGACACGCGCTTCCTGGGTGGTCTCAGGCAGCGTGTGGAGATCCGGTGAGCCGGGGCTCACCTCACGCCGCACCAAACATCAGGAGAGAGGGTCTGTGACGTCTGTGCCTCACTAAGCAAGCTGGTCCGAATTACTGTCATCAACACGCCCATTGTACGGGTGGGGAAACCGAGGCCCCGGATTCTGGCAGGTGCCCAGTGGCTGCAAGATGCTGCACCCCGACTCAGTGCCCCATCTCCTCCCCTCCCAGACGGGGCACTGGGAGCTGGGCACGGGTGCCACGCCCTGAAACTCCGTCTTCTCCAGGTGCTGTAGGAGTTTATGTTAATGCCAGTAGGTGGTCCCAGGGCAGGGGCCAGGCTGTCCCTACAGGCAACACAGGGCTGGCACACAGTATGTGGGCATCAGCCGGCCCATCAAATGCACCCCAGAGTCCACGGACTCCCCAGCAGGCCTTGCTGGTCTTTCACCTGTGTAGGCATCCAACGTGAAAAGGTTCTGACCCAGGTTTAGAGCTGAATGGAGTTGGCCAGCCCAGGCACCATCTTATAAACAGGGTACCCCAAAACATGGGGCGGAGTGTTATCACTGGGCCAGACCCCAAGTTAGAAGGAGCCTGTGAGAAAAGGCAGGTTCTTGGGCCCATTCCTGGGGAATCGCCATCAGTGGGTCTGGAGGTGGAGCCCGGGAATCTGTATGCTCAACGTGCCACCCAGGGGGACTGTGATGGACAACACGTGGGAGAAACACCATGGAGGGAAACGAGTTCCCAGCCAGGAGCCTGTGGTCTCAGAAGTGCTGGGTTCACTTGCTTCTTATCTCATCCCCCCAAAGACGCAAAAACTCATACCCTCAGTTGGCCATTGAATGCCTTCCTCCTCCCTGACGGTCTGGGTGGGTGATCCTTCCCTGACCCGGGCAACCAGCTTAAACTTGCTGCGTCGGCGTGCACAGCACCTGGACAGGCCGGGTCTCAGGGCGGCGGCATCCATGCCCAGCCCCCAGGGCCCCACTTAGGAGGGGAGGAGATGGGGCCTCAAGTCTGGGGCATGGTGTCTAAGCCTTACCCTGGCTCTAGGCAGCATCCTGCGGCCACTAGGCTACGCTCCCCCTGGCTGGAGAGGGGTCCCCAGGCCTCAGCACCTCTCAGGGGCCCCAGTTTCGTCACCTGCCCCTCGGGGATGTTAATGATAGCATCTACCCCGCTGGTAACGGTGAGGATCACATGAGACTATGGCAGAAAGCACTTAACTTTGTGCTTAGCAGCTGCCACACGCTAAGCAATTAAGCTCTTCACTTGCATGAGCTCATCTAATCCTTTGCAACCACCCTGGGAGGTGGAAACTATTATTAACCCCATTTTCCAGATGAGGGACATTAAGTGACTCACCCTGCGTCATGTGGCTAGAAACAGCAGAGCTGGGACTTGAACCTGGGGAGTCTGGCCAGCTCCTGAGCCCAAGCCCACGTAACCATCAGGCTGTGCCACGTCAATAAACACTGAGCCTCAGCCATGGGTTGGGGGGGAGCAGACGCTAGAGGCAAAAGGGGGACAAAGGCCCTGACTGTGGGGGAGAAAGGGGATGGCAGGCCTGGGCTGAGTGTCACTTAAGAGAAAAACCAAACCTGTGCCACGCTGAGCCAGAAAGGCAGGCAGGATAAAGGAGCACGTGACCCATTGGATCAAGTTGGCAGGTCAAGCCAATACCCACAAGTTCAGGGAAAGGGTCACTCTGAAAAGGTCAATCAAGTCTCCCTTAGCCTCATTTGTGCCTCATCTCCACTGTGTTCCACAGGGGCTTTCAAGGACAAGCAAGAGTTGAATGATTCTATCGCCAAATAAGTTTGGAATTCTTCTATGCTGTATACCCCATCAGGAGATTCACAATGGACATCAGCAAAATAAAGGCTCTGATAAGTCCTGCAGTGAAACCCGTTTAGTTTATCCAACCTAGCATTTCTTGCACTTAACTGATCATGACTCTTCACGGAACACAGTTTGAGAAACTCTAGTATACAGCAGGGGCTGCAAACTCCTTCTGTAAATAGTATTTCTAAAAATAATATTTTCAGCTTTGTGGGCCATAGCGTCTGTTACGACTACTCAACTCTGCTGCTGCAGCACAAAAGCAGGACCAGGTGATACGTAAACCAGTAAGTGTGACTGTGTACTAATACAACTTTATTTATGGACACCAAAATGTGAATTTCCTATAATTCTATGTGTCACAAAATATTCTTCTTCTTAAAATTTTTCTTAGCCATTTAAAAATTTGAAAACTATCCTTAGCTCACAGGCACCCAAAAACAGTCTGGAGGCTGAATTTGGTCCACCATGCATAGTTTGCCAACCCAGTATAGAGCAATGGGAAACTCCAGCATCTTCTAGGACCTCACTATAAAGTGTCAGGGGCATGAAAAGGGGAAGGTTTGGGGGGCTGGGGAGCCTGGGGGAGACCATCAGTAGAAAGAAGACCAGACTGGAAAGAAGACAAGTGTGGTCCTAAATTCTGTGGCCCCCTCCCACACAGCATGTGACCTTAGGCGGATAATTCTGGGGAAAAAATTATAAAATTTATTTACATTTTCCAAATCCACTTGGCCAAACCCAGCATTAACCACAGTAAAAAGAAGAACTAAAAGCTGGAACAATATCTGCAGCTCAAATCACAAAGGGCAAAATGTCCCTAAAATATAAAGTAGAAAAAGACCGACACCCTATGCGAGCAATGGGCAGAGGAGACAGAGGTTCCCAGGGAGGAAACTGCAAACAGCATATTCGAGAAAGGGCTCAGCCTCGCACAGAGGAGAGAAAAGCAAAGCAAAACTACAAGATCCCACGCATCATCTATCGGATTAGCAAAGACAGGTACATTTGAGAGGCTGTCCCGACGAAGAAGGGGACACGGGTGCCCTCGTGCATTGCCAGTGGGGGCGCAAATGGACAGACCTCTCCAGAGGGTAAATTGGCAATACCGATCAAAACTACAAACAGGGACTTCCCTGGCGGTCCAGTGGGTAAGACTCCGCGCTCCCAAAGCAGGGGGCCCGGGTTCGATCCCTGGTCGGGGAATTAGATCCCACACACGTGCCATAACGAAGAGCCTGTGTCCCGCAACTAAAAGATCCTGTGTGCCGCCTAAACAAATAAATAAAATATTAAAAAAAAAAAAAAAAACTACAGACATGCCACTTTCAGGAATTGTTCCTAGACCTACACCTACTCAAGTGTCCAAGGACACGTGCGCTGAGGTTCTCCACTGCAGCCCTGTTTATAGGAGCGGAAGATGGAAAAACCCTAGACGTCCATCCCGGTGGACTGGATGAGTTACTCTTGGTGGTAGTAAAACAACAAAAACAACGACAACAACTCCTCCTCTCATTTAGGGCATGTGTATTATGAGCCGGGTCCTGTTCTCAGCCCTCACTACTCAAAGCACTGTCCAGGGACCAGCAGCCTCTGCATCACTTGGGGGCTGTTTGGACCACAGCCTCCCATCCGTCCCAGACATGCTGAAACAGAATCTGCATTTTCACAAGAGTCCCAAGGAATTCCTTTGTACCTTAGGGCATTATTTTTAAAACTCTTCCTGTATTAACTCACTCATTCTCAGAACAACCCAATAACCCAGGCTCTGTTATTACCCAAGGGTTGGAGGCGAGGAGTGGAGGCTCTGGGACGTTAGCGAAGTTGTCCAAAAAGTCACACAGCGGGTGAGCGGCAGAGCTGCATCCACTCCACATGTATACAAAAACACAACAGCCTCTAAAGACTAAGGAAGTTCTGTAACAGTGGAAAAAAGACCAACCTCCGAGATACGTTGTCCGGTGAAAAAAGCAAAGTGAAGAACACTGTATATACTATGATAGTATTTGTGGGAGGAAAAAAAAAGGACAGCAGAATCTATATGTAATTGCTTAGATACCCAGAAGGCATCTCCGATCAGAAAGACACCCAATAACATGGAGATAGCTGCCGCTGGGAGGTGGAACTCAGCAGCTGGAGGAAGGAGGTCAGAGGGAAACTACTCACTGTTGCACACGGCTGTAACTTTTGAATTTTGAACCAGGCACATGTATTACCTATCCTAAAATAATTCTTCTGTAAACTGGTATAAGGAAGAAGTTACCCACACCCTAAAGGCATCCCCACTTAATAAGAAATACGCTTTGGGGAAGGAGAAATCGGCACAGCCGGGCCCACCCTAGTCCCGTACGTGCTCTCCTGTCTGCCTTTCTCAGAAAAGATGGGCGTGGGGTGAGGGCGAGGGGCTGGGGGAGGGCGGGCGGACAGCGCATTCTCCAAGTATCTGGGACTCGGCACCACGTCCAATCTCTTGGAAGACGGTAATGCCTCGTATCAGTGTGGTGGTCCTTAACTGGGGCAACTGTGCCCGCATGGGACACCTGGCAACATCTGGAGACATTTTTTGGGTGTCACAAGTGGAAGAGGCTATCTATCTATCTAGTGGGTAGAGGCCAGGGATACTGTTAAACATCCAACAATGCCCAGGACGCCCCAGAATGTCCTGTGTCCTGAGCTTGAGGAGCCTGCATCAGCACGTTCTGTGTTCGGGCATCCCCGGAGGCTCAGCAAAAGTGCAGGTTCTGACGCCGCGGGCCTGGGACGGGCCAGAGAGTCTGCATTTCGAATAGGGGGAGGCCACCCATGCTGCTGTGAGCAACGAGGCCTCACCCAACCCAGCTCTGGCCAACTGTGTAATCATCTTATGCAAAAGAGGTAGGGACTGCTTTCACTGTGGATCAAAAAGCTGGACAGTAAGTACTGATGGGGGAGGGGGCAGGGGAAGCCTGGTCCTGATGGAGACGAGCACGTGGACTGCCGAGATCCTCCTCGAGTCCACGGCTGCGGGCCGCACCGGCACGAGCTGGGGTGCTGGTGTGGACTTACCATCCAGAGTCTCCACCGAGAGCTGCAGGCCCAGGTTGTGCCGTGGGTTGACCACCCAGTGGTTGCTGGTGGCCGTGATGTCGAACACCAGCCAGCCCTCCTCCGAGGCCCAGAGGGTGCGGCTGTCGAGCAGAAACAGGTCTGACTCCCTGCAAGAGAGGAGAGAGACACAGGCTCCGGGTCAGCAGGTCATGGTTCGGTCTCCCCCCGCCCGCCGTCAGCCAGCCAGCCACTGATGGACAGGAGGAACTTGTGAGGCAGGGGAGCTGGCAGGAGGTCTGCCAGTCCCCCCAAAGTGGGTTCATCAGACCAAGATCCAGCCATGGAGACCCCCAGGTAGCAGCCGTGGTGGGGAGACAGAGTGCAGAAGAGGTGTAAAGAGATACGTGCAGGAGACAGACGCACCGCTACGAGACCGATGCGCCCTTCAGATTCATTAGGGGGGATGCCAATGAGACAGAGCACAGGAAGGCAGCAATTACACAGCCTCCATGATGCCACAAGTTTCAGGAAACAGAAGTCCCCTTTCGTTGGCTTATTCACCACTTGCCAGGCGCTGTCCCCAGTGTGGTACGCACATTCTCATTCAGTTCTCACAACCCTAAGCTGCGGGAGTACTATCATCTCCGATGAATCCATGATAAAACCATGACATGCCCAAGGTCATTTAGCCGGAAGTTGCTAGCCTGGGGGTTGGAGCCCAGGCAGCTGAGCACCAGTGCAAACGCGCCTCATTTCCACACTGTGCCACTTCTTCATGAGCCCACCACGTGTTAGGAGGTGGACCCCCATGCAGACTGACATCATTAATAGAGGGAGTCCTTTAATTCTCTCTTCCTCAGATTTGTAGTAGCAAAATGGGTAAAACCACAATTGACCTTGTAGTGGATGGAGGATGAATGGATGGAAATGGATGGATGGATGGAAAGATGGATGGATGGAGAGATGGATGGATGGAAGATTGATGGACGGATAGAAGATTGATGGATGGATAGAAGATTGATGGATGGATAGATGGAAGATGGATGGATGGATGGATGGATGGATGGACGGATGGATGGATGGATGGACAGAAGGATGGATGGATAGATTTTTACATTCCTAGGTAGTAGAATTCTAGTATGTAAGATATCTTAATGTCTCTTTTGCACTTTTAATTATAAGGATTCAAAGTTTAAATATTCTGAGTCCTTCGATAGTCAGTTAGGATATCTGAGCTCCTACACTCTACCAGGCTGTGGGTACAAAGATGAACAGCACCCAACCAGCTCCTGCCCCAGGGTACTGACAGTCTCTGTCGTACCTGGAGGGATCTAATTTTCCTGGGAATTAAGGTGAATTTTCTCTGCTCACACCTTATCAGATGTATCAACTACTGATTGAGCACTTACCACCTGCCAAGCCCCGGGTTGCACTGCCTGCCCAGATCATGTCACTGAGTTCCTACAATAACTCTCTGAGGTGGGTAATATTAACCGTACCCCTGTGCGGGTCTCAGAACCGAGGCTCAGAAAGGCAAAGATGTTAGCACAGGGTTACGCTGCTAGCACACAGCTGAGGCAGGACTGGAAGCCCACCGGGCCCCCTGGGAGGCTTGCAACCATACAAGAAGAGAAGGTCTTCTGGACGCTGCCTTTGCTCAAGTGTAGCTGTCATCATTTCAGAGCCTTTGGCGAATTAAACCCATCGTATATAACTCACTAAGCCCTCGGCCGAAGCGAGCGGCAGATACCCGCTCCTTGAGATGAGGCACGATCTCCCTATTGACCCCATCCCCCGCTCTCTCTCCTAAAAACTAGGGCTGACCACCTCTTCATCTTTCCTGTGTGGTCTGCAGACCTCCAAGTTGGTGAGGTCTCTGTTGCATCATAACACATTAGACATTTACCAAGCGTATTAAAATGTATGAGACTCAGAGAAGGCATGCATGCAGAAAACAAACTGGCAATGTTACCCAGTGTCTCAAGTGTACTTTCACTCGGAACCCAGTGGAAATGCACCGGGCGATTAACAGGTCACTCAGAGAAGTCTACACAGGTTGGAGAAGCAGGCTCAGAAGCAGACAGGAGCCAAGACAGGTGTGAGGGTACAGGGCTGTCTCATCAAGGCACAGCTCTGGGGAGTGAGGGAATGAATTTGAGCTGTATTTCCCTCTTTGACCGTCTCCATCCAAACGTCTGAGGGCAGAGGATCTAGTTGGCCTCGTCAAGTCCCTGCCCTGCCCTTGGCCATGGGAGGGCTGAGCACTCCACGGTGATGGACAACATCACCGGGACCACAAGATGGAAACAGGGGTTATCCCCACCTCACGCCCCCCAAAATCCCACTTTTTAAGTGATACTCAGTAATCGCCGGAACCCAATTCAGAAAATGCTGAATTATATTATGCCACGCATGTGAACGAGATACGACTTCTGATCGTACGGCCGGCAGAACGGAGCCACACTACAAGACAGTGCATGGTCTCTTGACCAGCCAAACCGCAGTCCCTTGTGACTGCAGGACACTTGCTGCCTCTGTAATACAGAGACATCAGAGGGGCAAGGACGTCTTTTTAGAGCCACCGAATATTTTGAGGACACTCACTTTCATGGCCAAACTGAATTAAAATAATGAGACAATCTTTCATGACCCGTTTACTTCTACTTCTTCCCAGTGCCTTTTCAGAGGTAGTTTCAGAACTGTCTTGGGGGCACGTCCACACAGATTTTAAACTTCCAAACAAGAATTTCCACTGTCTTCATCTCCAATCTGCCTTGATGGCTTTCCTGGCTGTGGAGATTACCAAGACTGTGAACGCACGCGTTCGCTGCTCTAGATAATTAACAGATGAGAGAAGCAGCACCACTCCGAAACCAAACAACTCCCTCCCTCGCTCAGGCACCCAGGGCCCCGGTCGGAAGCCTCTACAGCACAGCACAAGTCACAGACCTGGGTGGCAACTTCGCTGGAAAATTATTTGCCAGAAGGTGTGACCAGATATCTGGATAGGCCCTGACTGACAGTCAAACAATGAATAGCAACTTAGGGAATGGAATTGGGCCTTTGAACAGTGAGCGCCTTGCCAAACGGTACTACACGTTCTCTTGTTACAGCCAGGACACCGCGGGCCAGATGTTACAGGCGCGCGTTGACTCATCATGAATCAACATGTGTGCGTGTGCGGACTCCCTCTCCTGAGTCCTAGCTCGCAGTGCGTTCCGGGCTTGCTGGGAAGAGCCAAACCTTCGTGGAAGGCATCGGGACAGGAAAGCCCTGTCGAGGCGGGAGGAGTGAGATGCTAACACAGACTCTGCTTTGAGACAGAAAGCCCAGCCCCAGGTTGGCCGCGTGAACAGGACAAGGGAGCAATTACCCAGCAGCCGTGTCCGGACTGACGGCTGGGAAAGTGGGAATGCCTCGCTGCCACCTCCAGCACCTTATTCGAACACAATGGTTCTCACAACTGGGAGGAACCAACAAGCCCTTTGGGATGTTTTTATTTACCATGAACATACTGGCCTCCCTGACGAGCCCAGGTGACAGCAGAGGCAGAACGGCTCAGGGTGGGAGCCCCAGGGAACCTAAATGCACTCCTTCCCCTTTCCCACTGCTAAGAATCTAGGTACTTTCCACGCACCAGCTCCCTGATCTCCAACAGTCAGGTTATTGTTCCCACTTTATAGATGAGGGAAGTGAGGTTCAGAGAGGGGAAGCCCACTGCCCATCGATAAACCTTCTAAGTGACAGAACCAGGATACAGCGCCGGAAGCGTGACCTGAGGACTTGGTACTTAAGCCCCATCACCTCCTTAACTCACCCTCTGGTCAAGGGACAAGAGACCCAGGAGGTTGTTCAATGCTGCACGATGCATGTTATTGTCACAACATTGTGTGGAGTAGAGAGAATACCAGAGGGGGGATGACGTCCAGGTAGCAGGGAATAGAGAAGGCAAGTAGGGCAAGCTAGCTCATTCCAGAGCCTCACTTTCCTCCTCTGTAAAGTGGAGAGAACGCCCTCTTCTTCAGCAGCTGGGGAAGCCGACTGAAGACTAGCCTAGTGACAAACTCCCAGGGCTCCTGGAGCAACGCTATAATTACTACAAGTCATGTAAGTGCCGGTGTACACTCCCTGCTGGACGGTAGGAAATTCTGGGAGGGGAACTTTATCTGTCTTGGGCCCAGTCATTACATGACTGCCCAAGATCCATGCAACAACAGACCACACATCCACTCAAACAACGTTCGCCTTGGACGCCAGCACTCATCAGACAAGGGTCTCCGGGTGTTCGCAGTCGGGAGATTTTCTGCAAATACGGCCGTCAGCAATTCCTCCCCTCCCTCCCCACATGCAGCTCTCTCATAAGTCGGGGAGGTCTGCTCCACCTCTGATGTCTGCACTGACCACCCGACTTGTCGTGGACTCAGTGGCAGGGAGGCCCTGCCATGTCCAGGAGGAAGACGCAAGAGGCTTAGCAGATCTGCTTCTGCTGCCCACTGCACTGGCAACCCTGACTCTTCTGCGGGAGAGATGACATGGAAGGGGAAGGGGCAGAGGCTGCGGAGGAGGGGGGTCTCTGAGGGGAGAGAGAGAAAAGCCAAGCCAGCCCTCAGCAGACACGCCGTCCAGGGTGTTCCAGCCCCAGCCAAGCTCTCAGCTTCCTCAGGGACTACAGCAGACGCTACCAAGAGTAGAAAAACTGCCCAGCTGAGCCCTGCCCAAATTCCTGAGCAATTAAATGATTGTTGTTTAAGCCACTGCGTTGTAGGTGGTTTGTTCACCACGGAGATAGAACCCAAACAACAGTTACACTGTTCAGAACAGAAAAACTGAAAACGAACCATCTACTGAGAGGGACGGGTAAAAACAGGGGGTGTATCCAAGCGCTACACAGCTGTGTCAAAGGACCATATAAATCCATACTTCTTGACAAGAGGGAAACACGGTATTAAGTAAAAAGGTGTCATAAAACAGTATGCAAATTTCTGGAAAAATACAATATGCTAAGATTGGTTAAAAAAAAAAGGAAATAGAAAATTTGAGTCACCCAACATGCACTAACAAATTGAAATAAAAGGCCTTTCCCCACACCCAGATGGTTTTATACTGTATATTTGCCATATTATCAAGAGATAATTCCTTCTGGACTTCCTGGTGGCACAGTGGTTAAGAATCCGCCTGCCAATGCAGGGGACACAGGTTCGAGACCTGGTCCGGGAAGATCCCACATGCCGCGGAACAACTAAGCCCGTGTGCCACAACTACTGAGCTTGCGCTCTAGAGCCCGTGAGCCACAACTACTGAGCCCGTGTACCACAACTACTGAAGCCCGTGCGCCTAGAGCCCGCGCTCCACAACAAGAGAAGCCACCGCAGTGAGAAGCCCGTGCACCACATCAAAGGGTAGCCCTCGCTCGCCGCAACTAGAGAAAGCTGGCGTGCAGCAATGAAGACCCAACACAGCCAAAAATAAAATATATACATAAATAAATAAATTTTTTAAAAAAGAGAGAATTCCTTCTTATACAAATTGGTCGAGAAAATGGAAGAGGGAAAAGTAAGAACCAGTATTGTAAAGCTAGCATGTTACTGATTCCAAAGATGGATAAGGCCAGTTTCAACAGACATTTCTTTAAAGATATACAAATGGCCAGTGAACATATGAACAGAGGGTCAACATGATGAGCCATTAGGGAAATGCAAATCAGAACTACAGTAAGTTAGTACTTCACAGCCAGCAGGATAGCTAAAACCAGAAACACAGACAATAGCAAGTATTGGCCAGGATGTGGAGGGACTGGAACCTTCAGACACTGCTGGTGGGAACATGAAACGGTGCAGTGAATTTGGAAAACAGAACGGCAGTTTTTGTTGTTGTTGTTTTTTTGTGGTACGCGGGCCTCTCACTGTTGTGGCCTCTCCCGTTGCGGAGCACAGGCTCCGGACGCGCAGGCTCAGCGGCCATGGCTCACGGGCCCAGCCGCTCCGCGGCATGTGGGATCTTCCCGGACCGGGGCACGAACCCGTGTCCCCTGCCTCGGCAGGCGGACTCTCAACCATTGCGCCACCAGGGAAGCCCAGAAGAGCAGTTTTTTAAGAGGTAAAACATAGAGTTACCAAATGACCCAATAATTTTACTACCCAAGAGAAATGAAAATCCTATACATGAATGTTCATAGCAGCATTACTCATAAGAGCCAAAAAAAAAATGGAAACAACTCATATAACCATCACGTGATGAACAGATAAACAAAACATGGTAAGCCCATACCATGGAATACTATTTGGCAGTAAAAAGGAATGAGGCACTGACACATGCTACGACATGGGTGAACTCTGAAATCATTATGTTAAGTAAAAGAAGTCAGACACAAAGGACCACATATTGTAGGATTCCATTTAAATGAAATGTCCAGAACAGGCAAATCCATGGAGACTGAAGAGATTAGTAGCTGCCAGTAGCCGAGGATGGGGGAAAATGAGGGGAGGCTGGCTGCCAGTGCGTATGGAGTTTCCTCTGGGGTGGTGAATATCATCTAAGATTAAATAGGGTAACCTTAAATAGCACAGCTCTGAATATACTAAAAACCAATGGATAACACACTTTGCAAGATTGAAGTGGATGGGATGTGAAATAGATCCCAATAAAGCTATATTTTAAAGAGTGAATAAGCCCAAAATGTAGGGCACGGTGTCACGATGCTAACAATTTCTTTAAGGTTAACACACCTATGCGTGGAAAGCCTAGAGGCACGTACTCTGGAGTTGCAGCAGCAACCCCCCCGAGGCTGTTTCTCGCCTCTACACACACATCAATGTTGTCGCAAGTCAGCAAGCACCATCTATTTCTGAAAGAAGTGAGATAGTACGAGGTCCACATTGTTTCCATGTTTTCCTGGGGACAGTCCTGCCCTTTCCTCCAGGCTCACACAGGCAGCCGGGGGAGACCCAGAAGGCAGACTTCACCCCCTCCTGAAACCCAGCCTCCCCCAAAGCCCTGCTGTCCGCGAGGCGTGAACCGCCAGTGACCCCAACTCCGTGGCAGAAGGGGCGTTAATATTTAACCACCGGCCTGGGGACACAGTGCTGCTGGGGCATGCGGGCTCCTCATCCCAGGGACACCATGAGAGCGGCCGAAATCTAACCCATGGGGGAAGCAGGAGGAAGCCCACACCATCACCTGACCTAGTTTCCAGCATCTCAGCCCACCTTCCCCTGGAAAGTCCAACCACAACGGAAAAGTGGGTATTTTAAAATCTCCAACGTGGGAAGGTGGAAAGTCCTTTTTTTTTTTTTGCCCTCTGGCTCCTTAGAGACTATTTAGAGACTGTGATCTCAAGGGCCTTCGCCCACGAGCCTCTCCCGGAGCAGTAAGACCCCACGCAAGACGCCACCGGCTCCGACCAGGGCCTCAGAGACATTGTTAATGCTTTGCATACACTCAGCTCCCAGGGAAACAGCCCCGGGACTGAGACTGGAAGCCTGGGGAGTCCTCTGACCCCTGGGGTTTTCCAGGCAGGAGCAGGACCCATGGGAAACAGATTCCAACAGGGTCACCCAGTGCCCATTGCCTGGTCACCTGGGACTGTCTCTGTCCAGTCTCAGCATCCAGTTTCACTCTCCTTCCCCCTGACCCTATAGCGCTGTAGGAAGGACACCGCCTTCCACCTGCCAGTGGGGCCCAGCAGTGCAGGGTCCTCACAGCCAAAAAGGACCTTGGAAATCCACTCCAGATGCTTTAATTTTCAGCCCGGAAGACCAGAGTCTGGTGTACAGGCCGCTGGTGGCTGCACGGGAATTAGAACCCAGTCCTGGGCCTCAGTCTAGGCCAGTGTGATGGAGGCCGAGACCTAGCTTGACTCCCTCCAGGATCCCTCGGACACAGTCCATCACCGACAGGGTGCAGACGCAGGCTGGGGTTCGGAATGGCCACATTCGGAGTCACCCAAGGTCTCTCCAGGAGGCCTCGCTGGTGGCAGGGGGCATCAGCACCCCAGCTCCGTATCCTGGGCACCCACTGTGCGCCAAGCTCTTGAGTGACGTTCTCTCACCTAATCATTCCTCTTCCAACCAGGTAGACATAATTACAGCCCCTACTTCATAGATGACACAACTGAGCTGCAGGGGAGTTAAGACAGCATCCTCAGCTAGTGACCGGCCGGCCCCCGACCGGAAGTGACAGGAAGCACATGGGCCCATTCTTCACATCGGTGCCCCCAGCCAAGAATCCCTCCCTGAGGTTAGAGGAGGTGGAGAGGATCCAAGAGAGAATGCGGCTGGCCCAGTGCCAAGGTTCCCCCCAACGCCATTAGAAAAAGGGAAAAGAACTTGAGATTACGGGGTGTGCGGAACGATACCCCCCTCAAAGACACCCACATCTAATCCCCAGAACCCGTGGATTACATGGCAAAAGGGATTACATCAAGGATTTTTGAGATGGGAGATGACCCTGGATTATCCAGGTGGGCCCCGTGTAATTTTACAAGGGTCCTCATAAGTGAAAGAAGGTGACGGGAGGGTCAGAGAAGGAGATGTCAGACAGAGCAGAGGGCCGAGTGATGTGACTGCTGGCGGGGGCCACCAGCCGAGGGATTCAGGTGCCTCTAGAAGCTGGAAAAGTCAGGGAAACAGGGCTTCCCTGGTGGCGCAGTGGTTGAGAGTCCACCTGCCGATGCAGGGGACGCGGGTTCGTGCCCCATTCCGGGAAGATCCCACATGCCGCGGAGCGGCTGGGCCCGTGAGCCATGGCCGCTGAGCCTGCGCGTCCGGAGCCTGTGCTCCGCAACGGGAGAGGCCACAGCAGTGAGAGGTCCACGTACCGCAAAAAAAAAAAAAAAGTCAGGGAAACAGATTGTCCGTAGAGCCTGCAGAAGGAAGGTAGCCCTGGGGACATCTCCTTCTTAGCCCAGCGAGACCCATTTCAGACTTCTGACCTCCAGAACTAAAAGATAACAAATTTGTGTTAAGCTACTAAGTTCGCGGTAATTTGTTACAGCAGCCAGAAGAACTTAAGAATTTCCCTCCTGAAACACACTCTGAACACCTCCTATGTCTCAGGAGTTCTGCTGGGAACCAGAGGTACAAAGGCAGCCACAGACGGAGCTCTGGGTGCATGGGCCATGAATGCATCCCATAGTGAGGGCAAGTAAACACTGACTAAGTGGAGTGGAGGAGGGGAAGTGCCCTCTGCGTGACCAAGACAGAGCAAAGCACTGGATTGGGCGGGGGGGGGGGGGGGGGGCGAGGCTGTCCAGGGAAGTGTCTCCTGAGGGAGGCCAGAGGGGTGAGCAAGGCCGATGCAGCCAACAGGGCAGGAAGGGCATTGCAGCAGAGGGAACAGAATTCGCAAAGCCTCATGAGAGAGGCTACCGTGGAGGGGGTGCAGGTACTTGGTGAGCACAGAGGCGTGCGGCGGCACGGAACTGCAGGGCGTCCTGGCCACGGGAAGGTTCAGATGCTGGGAGAACTGAGAGGCTGGCAAGAGTTTTAACCAGGGAGTGGAAAATACTGGCTTTGGGCAAACTCTCCCTCACCCCTGCTCTGACCCTCACCCTGTGGCTCTTTGGGAAACTGCATGGCTGGATATTTTATTTTAAAACCCTGCATGTTGCAAACCGCTTCTGGGCCTCGAGAACATTCCTCAGAAGGCAGCGAGTGATGGAGAAGCCAGAGCTTTCCCAGGCTAACATGATGTCACGGAGCGGGGCATTCATGGCGCTGCTAAGGCTGAGTCAGGCTGGGAAGCCAGCAGCCCGCTGTGCACCTGGAGGCAGCCCAGCCTGCAAACACCAGCCCTGCAGGGAAGCCGGGAAGGAGATCAAAGGAGCCGGCAGAGGAAGTAGGGCGTGGCTGTCACGAGGCTCCCGGGTCAGGGAGGACCCAGCCCAGGTCCCCGCACCCCACCTGGGGCTTCAGGGAATGCCCCACCTTCTTCCAAGTCACCCAGACAGTCCCTGGTGTCCCCGGGGCGGGAAGGTGAAGTCAGAGAGGTCCAAGGCTTTTTTTAAACACTTTTTTTTTTTTTAAGGCTGCGCCTGTCCAGGAAGACTAAAATTAAGTCATTTGGGGAGAAAGGTGGAAAAATACACAAAGAAGCACAATATTCTCCTCCCGCAGCCAGAGCCCGAGTCACCAGCCCACAGCATCCCTGCCCCAGGACCATCTGTCTGCCTGTCTGTCTGTCTGTCTCTCCCTCCTCTCTTCCCTTCCCCATCCTCCACCTGGGCATTCACAGAAGGGTCAAGAACACCCCTGTCCAGGGTCCAAGAGGCCTGTGTCACTGGAGTCAGAGAGCAAATCAGCAGCCGTTAAGGCCTGGGGCTCAACCTGTCCGTCTGCAAGAGGAAGGATTTGGAGTTTACCAAGGTCTCAAAAACTGCTTCCCGGGCTTCCCTGGTGGCGCAGTGGTTAAGAATCTGCCTGCCAATGCAGGCGACACGGGTTCGAGCCCTGGTCGGGGGAGATGCCACATGCCGCGGAGCAACGAAGCCCGTGCCCCACAACTACTGAGCCTGCAGTCTAGAACCCGCGTGCCAAAACTACTGAGCCCGCACAGCACAACTACAGAAGCCCACGTGTCTAGAGCCCGTGCTCCACGACAAGAGAAGCCACCGCAATGAGAAGCCCGCGCATCACAACGAAGAGTAGCCCCCGCTCGCCACAACTAGAGAAAGCCCATGTGCAGCAACAAAGACCCAACACAGGCAAAAATAAATTAATTAATTAATTTTAAAAAAACCCTGCCTCCCATGAATAAGATGTCCAAGGGGGTAAAATGACACGGCTGAAAATCACAAAGGCTCTGTATTCAAGTAAGATCAGGAAGCATCACGTGATCACTGCTTCTTGAGAGATTTCATAATGCACACTGGCTCGTTAAAGGTTCTGAGAAATCCTGCTGCAAGGAAATGTCTCCTCCAGCCATGGAGTGCGCTTGCAGAGGCTTTCCAACTCGTGTGTGAAAGCAGGTCACAGGGGCAGGAGGGGAAAGGGATCAAGTCGGCACCTAAAAATGGGATGCAGCTCCCAGCAGGAGGCAACAGTCAGGAGGTCTAAGTGGAGCCCAGGAGCCTCTTTGTGATGACGTCGCCAGGGTGGCCCTTGGGTCACACTTTGGGGGGTCAGGGATGTATGCATGACGACACAAGGCTTTGGGTCCTAGGAAAGCCGAAATCAAATCCCTGTGGAGTGACCCAGGGCAAGCCAACCTCTGTCCTTCAGGTTCTTTTGTTTGTAATGTGGGGGTAACGATGAGGACTGTTCTAAGAATGCATCAGCTGGGATGGGACAGTCGAGATGCCGGCACAGAGCTGAAGACTCAAGGCTGAAGGCTCCAGGGTGCAGCAGATTCACTCACAACCACATCGTTCTGACTCTCATTCGAGAGGCAATGATCATAGAACAGGTCTGGCGTGGAGACGGCCCACCGAACCCTACGATACCTGAGAGGCAGGCAGGTGCTGTTGTCCCCTTGCACAGGTGGGAGACTGAGGCTCAGGGAAGCTTCCAAACGCTCCCGGGGTGGAGGGAGAGCAGCCACCTGGAGGAACCTCAGAGCCTTCCTTCCACCCTCCTCCTCCCCCACTCCGTCTGTCCCCAGCAGCCGGCTAGGCTGTCAGAACCCCGATTCTGAACAGCTAACTGCCCTGCCCTAAACCCTTTATTAGGTCTTAGGATAAAAAAGCCAAAATTCACTAATGTGTTCCATGATAAGGGAGATGATGTAACTGCCGGTCCAAACTGGAAGACTCTGGGGAGAGGAAGGAGGCCATTATTAATTCCAGGTGGGCACATGGGGGCATTTAGTCACCTTCCCTATAGGCTCTGGGTGGTCTGGCCCCCCTCCCTCCCCGACACCTCCTCTCACTCCACTGTCCTTCCACCTGCCCCCCAGGGCCAGCCACTCCAGCCTCCTTTCAGGCTGCCATCTATACCAGACTCTGGCCCACTCCAGGCCTTGGTACATGCTGTTCCCACTGCCTGGAAGACTGTTCCCTGTCCTTTCGCCTCTGTCGTCCCTGGGCACCCTGCAGCTCCTCAGGGAAGCTTCCACTGACACCCTGATGGGTAGGTCCTCATTATACATCCTCGCAGCCTCTCCTTTCCAGCACTCAGGCTAGAGTTTAAATGTGTTCATGTGGTTCTTTGGGTTTTCCTCTTTCCCCAACACATTTTAAGCTCCTTATCGGCCAGAACCAGTCCTACTTTGCTCACCTCCGTCGGAGTCCCAGCACCTAGCAAACAACATAGCACACAGTAGGTCTCAAATAGAAGACCTCTGAATGAATGTGCTGGTATCTTTGGAGTTTCTATCAGCCAAGGAAGTTTTCTGATGTCACTCTCTGTAGTTTGTGTTATTAAAAAGGAAGAGTGAATGTTTTTTCTACTGACTCAGGTGCTTCCAGAGATGCATTTGCCTCCAGTGCCCTGGGCCTCTGCCCACCATCCACCCTGTACCCACCGGGAGCCCCCTCCCAGGTCACGGGCACTAGGCTGCCTGGTCACACACACTGGTCCGTCCCCAGGCACCTCCACGCTCCCCACCTTCCACAGGTCCTGGCTAGGTAATCACAAGGTGGCCAAACCTCCCCCAGCCAACCCCCAGCTGGAGGCTGCCCGGCTGCCTGGGCTTCACCTCCTCCATTTCTATGCCCTCAGCACCCTGTCAAGGTCAGCTCCTTCGTCTGCACCTGTCAGGAGAAACCAACAGGACGCAGACAGGCAGGGGGCTGCGGCTGGGAAGAAAGTCAATCTCAAATTTACTTTGGGACCCAACTGTTGCTCCTCCTTACTTAAGATCCCAAGGTTTGGGCCCCAGAATTTTCCAGAACCCTGGAGACCTGGCATTCTGTTCACCCTGGGTGGGCTCCATACAGAAACCAAACGATGAGAAGTGAGCCGCGCTGGGGATTTCAGTGCTCGGAGGTGAAACATGAAGGTCCCCGGGGCTGCCCCAGAACAACCAGGCCTTGTGGGGAGCACCATGGAGCTCTGAGATGGGAAATCCCACGTGGCTGGGCAGCTGCCGGCATCTGGCATCGTGGAGGTGGGCGGGCGAGACGCCCAGGACGGGAGACTCATTTTTCAAGACCTTCCCCGGTTGCCCCATTTCCTCCGGCCTCCAGCTCCGGACGGAAATAGCACAAGGTAAGTGCAGCCTCTTTCATGCACACTCAAGGAACAAACACACCAGCACAAACCCAGTGTTTGTGCTGTGTCATCTTTCCTACTTTTTTTTTTTTAAAAAACAACCACAGGCTGTTTTAAGATTCCAAACCCAGGCGAAGAAAAGTTAAGTGAACCAGGCAGACAAGGGAGAGAGGAAATGAACTCAGCAGTGGAGTCTGCAGACAGAAGCAAGTGTCCTGAGCACCACAGTCAAGGTTTTCGAGAACAAAGGCCAGACCCGAAGCTCGATGCAGAGGAGGGAGGGGGTGTCTGAGACCAGTGGCTCCTTAAACCAAAGAGTGGCGGCAGGAAGAGGCGAGGCTGAGGACACACCTGCTGTGCCAGGTGCCACAGGTGCCTTGCGCTGCTGGACCCCCGACAGCCTACCAGGTGCACACTCTCTCGTCCTCTGTCATATTCTGGGGCCCCCCGGGAGCAGATCCTGAGTCAAGGACTTGAATGCAAGTGGTTCGTCTGAGAAGTGACCCCAGGAACCACCTGAAGCGGGGCGGGAAGTGAGGCAGGGATGGAAAGGGGCCAAAACACGGAGCTGTGGGCCTCTGGGGCTCACACCCGCTGGGCCCCCGGGGCGCTGCGTGAACACAGCTCAGCGTGGTGCTTCCTGGGTGCGAGGAGGTTGGGCTATATATCCACCTGCGATGGAAGGTGAGGGGCTTTGACTCTGCAGTGAGCTGCACACACTCCTGGGGCAGAGAAAGCCCTGGGCAGGAGAGGCCAGTGCTGAGCGGAAGTATCTCGCGGGCAGCGCCCGTCAGCCATTGCAGTGAGGAAGGACGGAGGCCCTGTCCCAGGTCACAGCTGGCGAGGCCAACACGGCAGGAGTTGCCCACCCTTGGAGGCCAGACATGGGCTGCAGGAGAAACTGCAAGGACCCCCCCTCCCACGATGGCTGGTAGGGGTGGGACCTGGGAGAGAAGACCCAGCGCTGAAGGGGAAGCCGGTGGGCGGTCCCTCTTCCAGCCCAGGAATCAAGACTATGGGCCTCACAGATTCTTCTCCTGGGAATTCAGGGTCACTGGGATGCACCCCGATCCGCTGCACGTGTAATGCCTGACAAAGCAGGGCTCTGCTGGAAAGCGCTGTCCAAGGAGAACCCCATTTCCTTCCCTTTGACAATGACCGACTCCCTTGCAGGCTGCTCATTCTCAGTCCCGCTCGAAAACCTGGCTCACAGACCAGCACTCCTACACTTCCCCAGCCTACAGGCCCAACCCTGGAGCCAAAGGTTGAGCCCAAATCCCTAACCTCACATCAAGGGGAAATAAGAAGTCTGCTTTTGGACCCAAGTGTCATCTTTAAAAGAGTCCCTAACTAGGTTCTGAGGAAGAACCAAAAAAATTTAAAATCCTAACTCCGAAAAGGCTCTCATAATCTAGTTTCCATGCAAGAAGGGAAACCACAGGCTTTGTGCCAGGCACCAGAAAGGGGTGGTGTGCACTGGTCGAAAGCCCCAGAGGCCACAGGGCGCTCCAGGCTGAGGACCTAGCGATCCTGACCACCTGCGTCCAGGTTCAGAGGGTGTGGGATTCGAGTTGGAGTTTGAAACAGGTAAGGTTGAGATAGACGAAGCAACAGTGGGAGAGGATTATGTATAAACGCTCCGTCAAAAGCTGGCTGAGGGGCTTCCCTGGTGGCGCAGTGGTTAAGAATCCGCCTGCCAATGCAGGGCACACGGGTTCGAGCCCTGGTCGGGGAAGATCCCACATGCTGCGGAGCAACTAAGCCCGTGCGCCACAACTACTGAAGCCCACGCGCCTAGAACCCGTGCTCTGCAACAAGAGAAGCCACCGCCATGAGAAGCCCGCACACTGCAACGAAGAGTAGCCCCCGCTCACTGCCAACTAGAGAAAACCTGCGCGCAGCAACGAAGACCCAACGCAGCCAAAAATAAATAAATAAATTTATTTATTAAAAAAAAAAAAAAAAAAAGCTGGTTGACTGTCAAGGTCATCAGAAACAAGCAGAGCCTAAGAAACCCACAGGCAAGATGTGCCCAAGGAGACGTGATGACTAAATGTCATATGATGTCCTGGAAGGGGTCCTGGAGCAGAAGAAAGACACTGGGTAAAAACCAAGAAAATCTGGGTCAATTATTGACTTCAGTTCATAATAATAATGCATCAACATGGGTTCCTTAACTATAGCAAATGCACCAAACTAATGTAAGAGGTTAACAGGGGAGCCCGGCTACAGTGCGTATGGGAGCTCTGTGTGCCACCTAGTCAATGTTTCTGTGAATCTAAACCCATTCTGAAAAGTACGATCTAGTAATAAAAAGTAAATTATGTTTTTCTAAACTCTGGTTTCCAGGGGGGTGGAAGGATTAAACTAGAGTGAGGACTGAAGAGACAGGGAAGGGAGACCAGCTGGGGGAAAGCAGAGGCCAGAAAACAAGGTATCTCTGGAGAAAAGGGGGGTGTGCGAGAGCCAAGCTGGCTGGACCACAGGTCATGTGTGTGTGTGTGTGTGTGTGTGTTGTGTGCCTGTGTGTCTCTCTGTGTGTGTATACGTCTGTATGTGTATCTGTGTGTGTTGCGTGCCTGTATCTCTGTGTGTGTATATGTCTGTATGTGTACCTGTGTGTCTCTGTGTGTGTGTGTATACAGGCGGCAGCTGGAGGTGAGGCTGGAGCTGGACTGTGGCAGGTGTGCATCCCTGCACTAAAGCACTGGACTTTCAAGGTACAGATGAGAAGCATTCATATGTGTATAGACAGCAACAGATATCTATACCCAGGTCGCTTGCAGGGCCAGCCTCATGGGCATGTGACCTGGGCAATCACCCAGGAGCCCACACATACGAGGGCTCGTGCTTGGTTTAATGCTCTGCAGTCACTGCCTTGAAATCCTTAATGCACTTTTTTTTTTTTTGCCCACGCTGTATGGCATGTGGGATCTTACCCTGACCAGGGATCGAACCCGGTGCCCTCTGCAGTGGGAGGGCAGAGTCTTAACCACTGGACCACCAGGGAAGTCCCCTTTAATGCATTTTTAACAAGTAGTCCCATGTTTCCGTTTTGCACTGGGTCTCACAAAGTATGTGACCAGTCCTGGGAGCTTCTTTTTAACAATTAATAATAATAATTCCATACTGTATGATTCTAACTGTATGACATTCTGCAAAAAGCAAATTTATGGAGACGGTAAGAAGATCAGTGGTTGCCAGGAGCTGAGCGGAGGGGAAGGATGAACAGGCAGAGCACAGAGGATTTTTAGGGCAGTGAAAGTACTCTACATAAAGATACTGTGACGATGGATACATGTCATACACATTTGTCCAAAGCCATAAACTGTACACCAAGAGTCAATCCTGATGTAAACTAGGGACCCTGGGTGATAATGATGTATCGATGGAGGTTCCTCAGTTGTAACAAATGTACCATCTCGTGTGGGATATGGATAATGGGGGGGCTGTGCACGTGTGGGGATGGGGGCTATAGGGGAAGTCTCTGTACCTTTCCTTCAATTTTGCTGTGAACCTGAAACTGCTCTAAAAAAAATCTTTTTTTAAAAAAAGAATGCTAACAAAGACTTCCGGTCCCTACACCAGATTGGCTGTGGTTAAACACACGAATCTGTATTTTTCTCTTTAAACGTGGTCCCGGGGGTCCTGACAACAGCTCAGCTTGGGCCCTCCCATCCCAGACCATGGGGCCGATGGATGGACCCGTGTGAGCAGGTACGTGGCTGGAGCTTAGTGGGGCTTTAGGGGAGGATAGCAGTGAGCACGATGAATGGGAGGCAGGAAGGAGACAGGGTGGGGAGGGACTCCCCACTCAAGCCTGGGTCAGGGCCAGCAGCACCCCCTCCGGCTTATCCACAAGCGCAGCATCTCAGGTGCTTCTGCCTGGGCTCCCTGGCTCCCGGGGGCTTTCCCTCCCAGGTGCCAGCACCCCTTCACCTGTGAACATCCAGGGTGGAAGTGCACCTCCCCCTCCCCAGGGGTCCCGCAGGGGACATGTGACAACGTCTGGAGACGTTTTGGGTTGTCGCACCCTGGCAGTGCCATCTCACGAGCAGAGGCCAGGGAGGACGCTAAACACCCTATAGTGCACAGGGCAGCCCCAAGTGTCCGTGATGCCAGGTTGAGAAACCTGCCTCAGACAGCACTGGCGGATGAGGAGGTAGCAGCACGTCAGCTCCCTGACCCGTGAGTGCAGGGAGGGGTACGACTCACCCCTCCAGAAGTCCCTACAGGACGAGGGAGCCGAAGTCACCTTCTGCGGGGCTCTGCCTGGCACCACCCCCTTGCCTGGCTGCCTATCTTTCCAGGCCCACTTCCCCATGCACCTGCTTTTTCTGGAAACGTTTTCTGATCGTGCACCTTCACACAGTCTTCAGCTCAGGGTCTGACTTCAGGGAAGCCTGACCTGAGACGGGTGGCCAGCAGGCTTCACTCGACGGCAGCTTCACTCGACGGCAGCTTCACTCAACTAGCAGCAGTTGCCTCAGCTAGCGGAGCTGTACTGAGGATTCAGGCCAAGGCCCGGGTAGGCAGGAAGGAGCTCTGTGATCTATTAGCGATTCCTGCCCTGGGTCCCTGAGGGGGTGCGGTGGCACGCTCGCTGGACTGCAGGCCAGGTGTCAGCTTTCCTTCCTCCATTTTTGGAGTGACAAAAGGCAAAGCCTTGGACATTGTGGAGAAAAGAAGAAAATGGTGCTGCTGGGGGCTGGTGGTAGGAAGACAAAGGAAGGACCAGTGTCTGGAAGAACCTTGAGCATTTACCCAGATGCTGACCTCCAGCCTGAACTTGAAATAACCAAGGGCTTCCTTAACCATGGTTGACTCCTTTTAAAACGTCCCTTTCCCGGTGAGCCTGCATTTCCCATCCTTACTGAGTTCACATCTGAGCAGGCACTTTTCTTCCCAGCTACAGATGACCCACTGCTCATGACCAAACTGAAAAATATTAATTCTCTCTGTCTCCTGCCAAAAAGGCTAAAGCAATTACGGGCCCTGATATGAAACACAGATGTTAATACATTTGGAAAAATAGACTCCTATGGACGAGCAGAGGTCCAAGTATGAAGTGCTTTTGGAATTAAAGCGCTGGGATCAAGTTATACAGCCAGCCCCCAATACTGAAGCCCATTCTTCCAAAATTCATTCCAGTGTAGGGAATCCGGGGCCATGGCACACACGCTGACAAGTCCCCTACTTGCAGACGAGAACCAATCCACCCTTGGGTACCCACTGGCACACAAGCTCAAAATAATATAATTATAATCATCACAGGGAAACTTCCCTGGGATTGAAAAGTATTATAATTACGGGCAATTTTCACTTTTTGGAAATTGGGCTCAGATGCTGAGGAAAGGTTGCGAACGAGGTGTTCTCGGGTTTCAGCTCTGGAGGAGAGAACACATTGGAAGGCTTGCTGGGACTGATGGGCCCAAGGTGGGAGGTGTGGGAAGTGTGAGAGGAGGGCCAGCGCTCCCCCGGCCAGCAGGGACCTGTTTCACACGGTCTCGTACCAGCCCCCGTGCTTGGTACTGAAACTCCTCTGTGCAAGACGCAGCCACAGTCTGTCAAGTCAGGAAGCCCACGGCTAGAAGGGCAGATCCTTCATGCACACGTGTTTTGCTGAGCACCTACTATATGCCAGCTTCCAGGTACTAAGGATACAACAGTGAGCAAAACACACTGGACGCCTGCCCTCATGGAGAGATCGTCTCTGGCCCTGCTGCTGGGCCACCATCACGGTCACCACGGCTCCCACTCAGATCTTTGCGGAAAAGCCCGATGAGGCTCATGGCGGGCCACGACCCACCCAAGTTCACGCAGCTTCCAAGTGGTGGAGTGGGAGGCAAATCCAATTGCTTCCAAAGCCCCTGGTCTTTACCAGCTGTCCACACAGCATCACTGGGGCAAGCGGGGCAGGTCTTCCATCTTCTCGGCCTCAGTTTTCTTGTGCAGAAAATACGTTTCCCTCCCATCACCCAATTCCTAGGATTGCCATGAAGGGAAAAGCAAATGTGTATCCATCAGCCAAGGAGGGAAACCAGATGTGACTGGGGACAGATGCAAACTTCCTTTCCTTAACCCTAACCTGCTACTGTGCCTCAGTTTCCTTGCCTGTAAAATGGGGTGGGTGATGGTACCTCCCTCAGGGGGTTGTGGTGGGAAGGACAGAGTGCTCTGGACAATCAGCTTTGTCATCGTCACCGTCAGCAAAGGCAGCCAACTCTTCTCTCAGTTCAGAGAACTGTTATCCACCTGGGAGCGTGTATATTACATCGTGAATTCGAAGGCATCTGCCTCATGGACAAGAGGTAAAGGAGCGGCCCTTTCCACAAGGCGGGTCTGCAAGGGGACTGACTGACGGGACATTTGGTCTCCTTGACCTTCACGGTCATTAAGCATTAAATCCATATGGAATGATGGGAACAGGGCAGGCACAGAAGAAGGTCCTCCTAAAGGCTCCCCAGCGTCATCGTCTGTAACCTCCTCTCCCAAAGAGGCATCTAGGTTGCCATCCGCTCACCTTGGGGAATCCCACACTGGCACTCACCAGCATCAACCACATCTCACGCACTCCCGGGAGGGGACGCAGGGCAGGAGTCTCCACCCACGCTGAACGGATGACGTGACTCCTGCAAGGTCCCACAGATCCTCAAAGGAACAGGAAAGGACAGGATCAAGTCCACTCTGGGGACTTTAAAAAAAACCAGTGTCAAGGCGATACTGGGACCCGTTACATCAGAATTCTGGGGGTGGGGCCCCGAAATTTTACCTAGTGCCTGGTTTTGAATTGCAGGGAGGGTGGGACCTTGGGAGGGTCATTTGACCTCTCTGTGCCCCAATGACCACATCCACAGAACGGGAGGATATAGACGTCTCAAGGTCGTCGTGAGGACTTAGCGTGCGTGCAACTTGCAAGCACTTGACGCACAGAGTTTGTCGCCACCGACTCCCTGACCACCGCTCGTATCTTCCCTGTGAAGCCAGTTAGGGGATGAATTACGGAAGGAAACAAAAGGCACCGAGATTTTAAAAAGCAACAAGGCCCACGATGGCCTTAGCCTGCAGGACAGGAAACCGATGGACATGTGGACATTTGGTCCCGGGCTGCCGAGCAGGGCAGCCCAACTGAGATTTGACTGGCATGACGCGGGGGCTGGACACAGCAGATTGCCATCTGCTCAGCGGGGGGGGGGGGGGGGGGGGGGGGGGGGGGGGGGCGCCGGATGCAGGCTTTTTCCAGAGTGAGCCTGTTGGACACCTGAGTGGATCCCAAGGGGCCCTGGTTCCTGCTGGAGCCGCTCTGTGCTGGGATTTGGAGGGGGCCTGGGGGAAGGCAGCCAGAAGTGCCTGGGTGCCCTGGACCAAGCTGCTCTCCCTGGACCTTCCAGGACGTTCCGGCCGTGCCTGGGCAGTCAGTGCTCCCTCCTTGCCCTCTGCGGAGCTCACGCCCTGCGGCGGAGGGTTGTGATGCAAGGTGAAAGCCAGGAGAGTGGAACCGGGCACGCGGGCCTTCAGCAGGAAGGCTCCAGGAGATTCCGGAAGCCTTCAGAACCACAGCCCGCAGGACCTCCACCCTCAGCCTGCCCCTTCCCTGTGCCACTGACACTGTTAATCAGGGCCTGGACCACACTTGGGGCTCAGTCCAATGGGAGAGAAACAGTGTTGTTGGAGAGACCAAGGCAAGAGGAACTTGGGGGCCTGGGCTAGAAGAAATCTCTCCCCTTCTTTTTCCTGGGCGCATAGGACAGCCCACAGGGGAGGGAGAAGAGAGAGCTCAGCCACCTGTTCTCAGACCTGGCTACACAGAGAAGCACCTGGGAGCTCAGAAAATACTGAGGCCCAGCCACACCCCAGACCCTGATGTAGCCAGAGTCGGAAAAGCCCCCCCCGCCCCGCAGGTGATTCTAATGCACGGCCAGGGGTGAGGACCGCAGCTGGGGACTCACAGTCGCCCTGTTTGAGCCTGTTTACTCCAGGGAAGGAAATCCGTACAAGCAAGAAGCCCCAGGGTGCTGCCGTGGCCAGGAACACGAGCCCTGGAGTCCAAGAGACCTGAGGCTAAGTCCCGCCTCTGCCCCATTTGAGCTGTGGGATCTCAGGTAAGTTACTTCCCCTCTGAGCCGGTCTCTACACCTGTAAAATGGGGATATCAAGCCTTCGCAGAATCATTTCCAAGGTCCTCAAGGAAGGTGAAGTGCCCTGCGGTGCGACCACGCCCCTTGGTCCAGACATGCTCATGGTGACTGAAGTCAGATAAAAAGCAGTCTCGTGGGCCTCCCTGGCGGCGTGGTGGTTAGGAATCCGTCTGCCAATGCAGGGGACATGGGTTCGAGCCCTGGTCCGGGAAGATCCCACGTGCCGCGGAGCAACTAAGCCCGTGCGCCACAACTACTGAGCCTGCGCTCTGGAGCCCACGAGCCACAACTACTGAAGCCCGCGTGCCTAGAACCCGTGCTCTGCAACTAGAGAAGCCACCGCAATGAGAAGCCTGCGCACCGCAACAAGGAATGGCCCCCACTCGCCACAGCTAGAGAAAGCCCGCGCGCAGCAACGCAGACCCGACGCAGCCAAAAATAAATAAATAAAATAAATAAAATAATTAAAAAAAAAAAAAGCAGTCTCGTTACCAAGTTCTTTACCTTTATCTGATGCGACAAAGACTTGGGAAGGGTCCGATGACCCGCCGCCCTGAGGCCACCCTGGGGCATGGGGACCACAATGTCCCCACAGTGGGGGGCCCTGTCCACCCGGCGCCTTCTCGCCTGCCTCTGTGCATCGCATCCCCTGGGAGCTTGTCAGAAACACAGAAGCTCAGGCTGCACCCCAGCCACCTGACTTGGAACCTGCGTTTTCATCTGATGCCGGAGGAGCCGTGTCACTGAGCTGAGCTTTTAAAGGGCGAGGATGGCCCTGGGCTTGGGTCAGGGAAGCTCTGGACGAAGCTTCCTTCTCGAGGGAAGGCAGGAGCTGCAGCAGGCGTGCGAATTCCTGGAGGGTGGGGACACCGGCTGAGGAGACCCGTGGCACCTCCTCTGTGCAGGGAGCTGGGAGCCTTGGGGCGGGGCTGCTGGCGGGGCTGCAGGTTACAAGGTCCCCACGTGGGCAGCACGGGCACAGCGCTGGCCTCCACCCTCCTCAATGCCCGCGGCTGCCTTGGGGCGAAGGGAACTGGCGAGCAGCCCCTCGGCCCCCCTCCCCCTCCGGCCCGTCACGGGGACGGTTCCCTCTTCCTCGAGTGATTCAGGCTACGGCTGATCCAATCTTGGCCCCAGAGACCACTCTGAGGTCACCTCCTGGCAGCCAAGGTCCCTGAGACAGACCGAGGGACAGTTTTTATCCAGCTGTCAACTTCATCTCGACCTTGGCAGTGACTGACTCCCTGCAAGCGGGTTCTGCTGGCCCGCGGGCCCCAGGGTGTCTCACTGACCAGCTGGACCCCCTACCAGTGGGGCCGCACTGCAGGGAGAAAGCGTGGACCTGCGAGGAGAGGGCTGGGGCGGGGTGAGGCTGGAAAACGCCCAGCCTGAGTTCCACGAATGAAGCCCGTTAGCTTGCAGGACGCCCACCTCAAACAGCCTCATCTTGAGCTGGAACCAGGGTTAGAGCCAAGGGGGACAGAAGTGGGACCAGCTCCTGGAAGCCAAGCCCCGACTGGCCACCCCTGACCCAGGGTTCCTAAAAGGAGGGCAAGACTCCAAGCCCTTCGCCGCCCCCCACCCTCCCCAGCAAGGCCACTGGAGCCAAGGCCACCATCCCCAGACCTGCCTCTCGGCCCCCGCTCACCCCACAGCCGGCCAAGGGCGGCCTCTCCAGCTGCAAGTGGAGCCCAAAGGCCGTGGAAGGCCTCCAGCTCGGCTCATTATCGGAATTTAATCTGGATTCCAAGAGATCAAGAGGAGTCTGTAGAAAGTGGCTGCCACAGGGGGAGCGATGCTGAGGCCGACCCAAAGCCAGCTAAGCCCCGGCACGCCCAGGGCTTTCCTGGAGCTCAGGCAGAGGCTCGCCAGATGTCCCAGCTCCGAGCTCTGCGCAGCTGGGCGGTCGGTGTCAGGGAGGCCACGCCTCCCTTAGCAGAGGGAGCAGGGGGCCACACAGCAGGGTGGCGGGGGCCGGATCAGAACTCCTCTCGGGCTCAGATGAGCCAAAGGCCTTCTGCTTGAAGAGGATGTGTGGTCCAGGCTGTGGAAACGCAAACAAGCGCTCCACCTCCAAGCAAGCTTAGGCCTGCATCCCCATCAGAAACGGCGAAATTAAGGGATTTAGCATAGAGGGCAAAGGCAGTACCACCACCCAGACCTGGAGCCCTTCATCTTCCTAAGCAGGTCTCTGCGTTCCCCGTGATGGTGGTGGTGATGGTGAGGATGGTGGTGATGGTGGCAGCGATGGTGATGATTCTAATAGCGGGGAAGCCTTTATTGAGAGCTTACTATGTTCTAAGTAGGTATGGTAACTCCCTTTATCCTCACCACAGCCCTGGGAGGTAGATTCAGTTATTATCCCCATTGTATAGAGGAGGAAACCGAGGCTCTGAGGGGTTACTACTTCCCAAGGTCACACTGGTACATAATGTCGGGATGCGAATCTATACTCTTCAAAGCTGGGTTATCCCACCTGGGGAACAACATAATAGGATCATTTTGCTCTGGAGTCAAAAACAGAACCTACCCAGAAGAAAAATCAGTAATTTTTTGGAAAAAATGTTCACCTTTTAACTCTTGGAGCATGAGGGCCTTGCTTCCTTCTTTCAAGTATAGATAGGGGGCTTCCCTGGTGGCGCAGTGGTTAAGAATCCTCCTGCCAAAGCAGGGGACACGGGTTCGGGCCCTGGTCCGGGAAGATCCCACATGCCGCGGAGCAACTAAGCCCGTGCGCCACAACTACCGAGACTGTGTTCTAGAACCCACGAGACACAACTACCGAAGCCCGTGCGCCTAGAGCCTGTGCTCCGCAAGAGAAGCCACCGCAATGAGAAGCCCGCGCACCGCAACAAAGAGTAGCCCCCGCTCGCCGCCACTAGAGAAAGCCCTTGCGCAGCAACGAAGACCCGGCGCGGCCAAAAATAAATAAATAAAAAATAAATAAATTCCAGAAAAAGAAGTATAGATAGGAAGCTTAGAAATCTAAAGCAAGCAGCCCCTTGCGGCCCTCCTGCGGCCTCTCGGTCCACTCTCTGCTCTGCTTTACGCTTTGCACCTGCCGTGTCCCCCTGCGTCTCCTCCTCTGTTTGAATGTGACCTCCTCAAGGGCTCGGACTGGGGTCTGGTCACGTCCACCATCGCCCAGCACAGCAGGTACTCAAACATTTGCTGAGGGGGGACTCGGTCTCCCAGCAAAGCCCAAAGCCCCCCGAGGCAGGAATTCCCAACGCTGGCCTGAGCGTCCCCAGAGGTGGCCTGTGGCCAAGGTGCTCTTCGGGGCAACCTGTCACGCCGGCCACAGAGCCACTGACAGCTGTCCTGTCCCGCCTGTCCCTCTCCCAACCACAGTGACTCAGGCCTTCTCCCCTCCCAGGGCCTCTGGATCCACCCCATGGAGCTAAGGCAGGGCTGAGGAGGCAGCCACTTCAAACTGTTATGGGACCAGTGCCCACGAAGTCAGCAGGTTGACACAGACAGAAGGCTGAGGGGCTGCCAGCAGGCACTAGGGAAGCCAAAGGCTTGTGTTTCTTCTAAGTGAGGACCCAGTGGCTCACACCCACCCCCGCATCATCACCTCCCTTCTGTCCTTCTAACAAACATGCTTGTCTGCACCTTAGGACGGTGGCCCTTGCGGTTCCCCGGAGATACTCTCCCCGCACCCCATTTCAGTTCCTTCTAGTCCTTCAAATATCCCCAGCTCAACAGGCCGTCAAGGACTACCAGTCACCTTGTCTGGCCAGTGGGCCTATTTATTTGCTTATTTGCTGACTGCCCGTCTTCACCCCCTGTTATGGATGGAATTGTATCTCCTAAGAAGATGCGCTCAAGTCCTACCACTGGTGTCTCTGAATGTGACCTTATTTGGAATTAGGGTCTTTATGAACATGATCAGTTAAGTAATGAAAAGTCATGCTGGAGCAGGACGGCCCCTAAGCCAAGATGACTGGTCTCCTTATCAGAAGAGGAGAGAGGCACACAGAGAGGATGCCAGAGCCATGTGACAACGGAGGTGGAGATGGGAGCGGCGCCGCCGAGCGCCAGGAACGCCATCGACGGCAGCACCAGAAGCTGGAAGAGGCAGGAAGGATCCTCCCCTGCAAATTTCAGAAGGAGCACAGCCCGCTGACACCCTGATTTCAGACTTCCGGCCCCCAGCACTGTGAGAGAGCACATTTCTATCGTTTCAAGCCACCCAGTGTGTGGTGCTTCGTGAGGGCAGGAAACCGGTACACCCCTCACACAGAGTTGAGACGAGGTCCCTGCCCCCGTGAGCCGGGCTGGTTTATTCCAGCGGTTTAGCAGCAGTGGTTGAATAAGCAAATGGCTGGGCTCCCACGGGTCTCTCCAAATGCAGTGGCCTCTGCGCAGCCCACCCGCCCCGCGAGGGAGGCACGTGCACGCCAGGCCCGTCTCGCCCGTTGCTGGGTCTCCGCTGCTCTTCCCGGCGCGTGGAGTGGAGCGGGCGCACACGGCAGGCGTGGGGCCGAGGGGTGGGGTGCCCCTCGCGTCAAGGGCGGGGCCTGAGGATGCTCCAGACATGAAGAAAGCTCCCACGCACGTGAGGGAGGGGCCCACGCCAGCAGCATCCCAGCTGACCCCAGAGACCGCCGGCCAGGGAGGACGAATGCCTTCCTGCGTGGAGAACTTGGGGGAAGAGCTGCACAGACGACACCAGCCAACCCTTCCGGTCCCGCTCAGCCAAAGGCCATCGGGGCAGCTACGTTCCTGAGGTTAAACCTCTGGGTGGAGGTTTCTGAGGCAGCTCTGGGGAGCCTGCCAGGAGGCCCTGGGGTGTGAGCAGGGCTTGGCTTTTGCACAAGTGGACCGATCGAGTGCTACTGACAGATAGCCTCTGGGTACCTGCCTCGCCCCAGTTGGTCAGCCTTCAGGAGAAAACAGCCAAACATGTGCTCTCGTTCAAGAGTCCCGGGGGATCCGTCAGAGTACAGAGCAAACATATGTTACCCTGGGGGACTGAACTCAATGCTTCTTATTGAAATTGGGTCTGGGGGCCAGGGTCCAGCCCACCAGGGTGAAGTGGGGCACCTGAGTGCCTTTAGTAAGATTCGGAGGTGACTGCCAAGGCTGTCTGCTGCCCGCACCCCCTTCCGAGCCACACCCACATTCCAGAAAGGTGCCATCCCCTCAGGGAGGGTCTGCCATCCTCTCTAGCAGGGGAGCAGTACAGGGCAGTGCATTCAAGCGGGCGCTCTAAAATGCAAACTTAATCCACACTGAGACGCCACGTGTCACCCATCAGACAGACTAAGATCAAAACAGTGCAATAACAGCCCATGCTGGGGAGCACATGGGGCCACAGGCCCCCTCCATGTGGCTGGCAGAAGTATATATTGACACAGCCTCCAAAGGGAGCAGTTCAGCAAAATCTATCAGAGTCACCAAGGTATGCGCCCCCGACCCCACAATTCTATTTCTAGAACTATATCCGACTGATAGACAAGCACGTGTGTTATACGCCCCACCCACACCGTCTATAATTCGGAAAAGTTGAGAATCCACCTTGTGCCCGCAGGAAACTGGCTGAATACCTTAGAGCACAACCCACACGACTGGAGACGCGTGGTGATGAAAAGAACGAGGATGCCCCCTGGGAAGGGACGTGGAAGGATGGTCAAGGTTTACTGTCAAGACTATCAAGGTTTAGTGATAGAAGTAGGTGCAGGAGAGACTCTATGACGAGATATCACTTGTGAAAAGATATAAATGCACATGTATCTGCTGATTTGAGACAACGCGAGAAACTGGGCGCAGAGGCAGTTAACGAAGGCGAAACACTGGAAACACTCAAGACAAGCTTGGTTTTCTTAGTATTTAAGATGACCTTCCAAATGACAGTGCCTGCCAAGCCAGGTGCTGAGAGTCGCTATGTCCCCAAACGTGCTACGAGGTCCCCTTTCCTGCTGAAGACGCTAGGACAGCCCAGCAGAAGGGGGCGTCCACACCACCTTTCTTCCGTCATGAGGAGTGGCAGGTGGTGCCGGTGGGAGTAAAAGTCCAAGAGCCCGCGATGTCCAAAAACCCAGCCACCAGGCAGCACCACCTCGGGACTGCAGGAGATATGGGAACATACGTATATGTATAACTGATTCACTTTGTTATAAAGCAGAAACTAACACACCATCGTAAAGCAATTATACCCCAATAAAGATGTTAAAAAAAAAAAAAAAAGAAGTTCCAGCCCATTCTCTCAGCCTTCTCACCTCTCAGAGGACTTTGAAACGAAACGGAAGGGTCTCAAGAAACGAAAGTCCTTCAACCCAAGCTTTTCGTTCCTGACCTCAAGATTCCTGGAAGGCTCAGAGTTCTCTGACCGTTTATTTTTGATTTGGGGATTTTTATCCCCTAGCATTTTATTACAAATGGCCACTTTCATTGGTGGCCTGACATCACATGGGAGAGAAGCAGACCGTCAAAAACGCTTCTTCCTCTCCCTCGTTCCCCCTAAACACAGGCTGACCCAGACTACCCATAATTCCCCACGGGGGCCACCCAATCCCTGGCTCACCTGGCTGTCCCCTATTCCTAACTCGATCTGCTGACGGTGATAGTTTTAAGAGGTGGAGACATACACCATACACCATCTCTAAAAAAAGATACTCCATCCAGGGCACGTGGCTGGTGATCCACGGGGGGAGCGGTCATGACCAGTCTGGTCGCATCCTCTGGCCACCAGCTCCTCTGCAGCTGAAGCAGCTCAGGACCTCTCCCAGGCACCAGTACAGCACCCACCTGCCCAAGTGTTCCTGCAGCACCTGGTAAACGCTGATCCGGAACGTCTCGTTACTGAAGTGTTCCCGGATGTGGTCCTTGTAGATCCGGAATTCGGCTGCAGTCACCGCTTCCCCTTCTGGGATCTTGGAAAGATCAAACCGGAACTCCCGGTGGTGGTAGCGTGGGTGGAAGAACTCTTTGTCGTGTTCCACTGCAAAGGGGAGAAAACACACATCGGCACCAAAAGCTCATTAGTGACTGGGTTTCACTCTCCCAGCTCAGAGTCCAAGCATCTTGCCTAAGCTCGATGGAGACTTGCCCAGGGCCGGTGACCCCTGGTGATGACTGCCTGTTCCAGGCTGACCTGCAGCAGACTACAGGTCACAGGCTCAGACCCCGTGGTCACCTTGGACAATAAGAACAATGAACTCTGCACCAACTTGCTGGGGAGAGTGGGGTACTGACCAAGTCATCCCAGAGGCCCTGGACAGGCCTGGGCTCCGGGGACTCAGGCCTGGGCTCAAATCCAGACTCAGCCACTACCAAGCTGGGTGGGCTTGGACAAGCGCCAGGTTAGCTATCCAGACCTCAGTTTCCTCATCTGAAAAATGGGAATAATAATCCCCCTTCATGGGTTGCTGTGAGAGTTAAGTGATCTAATTCATATAAATAGCTTAACCACTGGAAGGGCTGGATAGCTGTGAGCTACAGTGTAAACGTCAACCTTACTATGCCTATCATGGGTTACCTAGGCCAGTGGTGCTCAGCCCTGGCTGCGTGTGACAATCACCATGGGAACTTTGAGAACACATTGATGCCCTAGCCCAGTGGGGGCTGGTAAACGTTTAATAACCGGCTCTCTAGGACCCGATCTGCGGTGTTTGCCAATTTTCATCTTGGAAGATTTCAAGCTACCAAAGTGAAGTCACTGAGAACAGTGGTGGGCAGACTGGCACAAAGTGGGCTCCAGTACCCTGCCCCTCTCGGAACCAAATGAATCACTATCTTTGGGGAAGGGGCCCAGAAACCTGTACTTTTTAAAGCACCCCAGATGTCTCTAACAGCAGCCAGGGTTTACACAGCCTTAGACAAAAAGAAGAAAAAGAGGTGAATGGCAGCATCTTGGCGGGGAGGGTGGGGGGTTTGGAAGAGGACTTCAGGACAAAACAAGGTCAAGGGACCAAGCCCTTCTCCCTTATACTGGCAGTGACACTAGACTAAGCCATTATGTCCACTTCATAGACGGCGAACACCAAGATGGATGTAAGTGCAAGAGCGATGCTTCGGGGAGTGGGCCCCTGGTTCCCAAGGATCGTGCATCCTTTGGACTAACATGGAGCAGCAACGAAGGTGAGCATCGTCGGTGTTGCAAAGATGCAGGATGGCCAAGCCCAGGTGGGCCTGCAGCATCTGCAGGTACCCTTCATCTCCTGGGAGATACAGCCCAATCTCCACTTCCTGCCTCGGGGGTGGGGAACCAGAGAGACAGGGAGGGAGAGTGCAACCAGCTTGGCCAGAAGGGAGGAGAAACATGACCAGCGAGCTTCAGCTTTCTCAGCGTGAAAGCCTCAGGCTGGGGGGTTAGGGCTGCCACAGGTACAAGCAGGACGAGAACGCGTGAATGCCTTTGAGGAAGGAGGTTCACAGCACTGGCAGCCCAAAGGCCCTTTAAAAACCAAAAATCTGTTTTAAACCTTAACAATATGACTGGCCCAGGGCATTTCCACTTTGATTTATGGAGAAGATGAGGATGCAGGGTCTACTGCGGCAGCCTCTGCAAAGTGCCCCCCACGGGGGATCGAGGGAGCCTCGGGAGGGGACCCCAGGGGAAGGGGGCCTCTGTCACTAGGGAGATGCCCCGGGCCAGTCTTGGTCACCCTTCTAGCTCATTCAGCCCTCACGTCACCCTAGGAGGTGAGCACAGTGCCGCGTCGGTAGGGGTAGGGGTGCACCTGAGACCCAAGAGGCGTGGTGCGGCCTCCCAGGGTCGGGGAGCTGATACTGAAACCGAGGTCCCACCCAACCCGAGGCCTTAACCACACATCTCAGTGGCAGTGCTGACAGCTCAGCAAGGGGAGTTCCTTGGCGTGTCTGTTAGAATGTTTTCACTGCATTACAACATACGTGTTGTACGTGCACAACCATAGGGGTGCAGTTCAGTGAACTGTCACAGTGAACCCACCATGGGACCTTCTCCCAGATCAAGAAACAGAACATTACCAGTGCCCCCTTCCTCTCCCCCCAACTTCTCAAACCAGAGGTTAGTTTTGCTTGTTTCTGAACATTATAAACAGGGAATAATACAGTATCTATTCTTCTGTGCCAGGCTTCTTTCACTCAACAGCGTTTGTGCGATTCATCCACGTTGCTGTGGACGTTCATTCCTCCTCGTTGCTGTACAGTATTCCACAGCTCGATTACAGCCCTGTTCACGGATCCATCCCACAGGACACGGGCGTCTGGGTAGTTTCCAGTTTGGGGCTCTGCGAGCAGCGCTACTGTGCACATCCGGGCACCCGTATTTCCGGGGGGGGGGGGCAGGCACACCCGGAAGTGGAGCTGTGCGTGTTCGATATCGCGCCCGAGCACTTTTATGTACGGGGGGCGGGGGTGATGGAAGAAGGCAAGTCTGTCCTGCCAAAGACGTGGGCACAGTCTGGGGATGACTCCTGTTCTCCTCAGGTACTTTTCTGCAGGGGACTCTGGGTGGGGGGCTGAGGGGGAGGCGACAACTCCTGGAGAGAATCCCTGCGCCCCAGTGAGCGGCCGGAGGGTGCACCCCTGCCCCCCTGAGCTCCCTCGCAGTGAACTCAGCCGTGTCGGCCCCAGCCCCAGCACCCCACCCAAGCCAAGGTCACCAGAGACCACCCACAACCAAATGGAAAGGACACCCTATGGTCACCATTTTTCTGGACCTCCAGGTAGCAGCGGCCAACATGTGGCTCTTCCAGCCTCGGCAGACCTTGCCCTCCTGCAGTCCCCTTCACTGTGAACACTTGGCTGTCTCCCGCCCACCCCGCCCCATCCTTCTGGCCACTCCTTGAAACATCCCCTTAGATATTTCCATTTACAGGAGTTGACATGCAGCTAAGGAACACCAGGAGTGGCCCCCCATGCTGACAGACTACACAGATACAGTCTCTATTTCCAACCGTCTTCCCTTCCCCCCCAGCGGAGCCAAACCCCCAAAGGCCAGAAAGAACCCCTGAGGTGTGCGATGCTTCAGTATTCAGCGAGCGAGCAAGCCAGCTTCGTGCCGTTGTGCACAGGAGCCTCGGGCACGGTGCCTGGGACTCGGCGAGACCCCGACAGACCCCGGTGCCCCTGCTCCCAGCGCGGGGACAGACCATGCCTCACCACAGCTCCTACTGGCAAACACAGCCATCAACCCAGAGCAGAGAATGGGACAGTGGACCCACAATTTACAAATGAAGATGGCTGAAGAACCCAGAAGTGCAAAAAGGCACGTGCTCCGTGACGGTTCTCGCGTTGAGCACTCTTGGCCATCACGTGGTGGATCCAGGCGAGGCAGGATTGAGCCCCATTTGACAGATGAGGAAACTGAAGCTCAGGGAGGAAAGGTAACTTGCCCGAGGCCACACGTTAGGTGAGTGCCTGAGCGCCGAAACCCCACTCTTGACCTTTACACTCCCTGGAGCCGGGTGGCCTGAGTTCAGATCTCAGCTGTGCACTGCCTGTGGTCTTGGCCCAGTTACTTAACCTCTGTGCGTATCCCCTTCCTCCAGGGATATTACACTGGTCCTTCCTCATAGGGAAGCTCACAGGAGGCGGCACTTACAACAGTGCCTGGCGAACGGGGAGTAATTTGTATGGGTCATTTTTACAGGGCCTCTCAAACAATGAGCTGTAAGAGTGACAGTCAGTACAGAAAAAATAATATGTGCGTGTGGGTATTTACATAGTTCAGCTATGATAACTTTATTTGAAAAAAATTACAATAGATCAAACAGAAAAGAAATGTTTGGATAAGCATGACATTAACACAGGTACAGTCACTAATGTCACAGGCAATGAAGAAAGAAAACACTGATATATAATCACAAATATAGTTTGTTGCAGCAGGTGTATATGTAACTTTTTTTAACGTGTAAGATAAAACGTATCTTAACTGCTAAGACAATTAAGATATCAGGGTTATAAGGTTTCTTTTTTAAAAAAAGATAAATGGATAAAGTGTCCAACTAAATTTCTTGCAAACATTTACAGGCTCTTTGGCATGGCTTCCTAAGTGAAATTTTTTCATTAATCATTTTAAGACAATGAGAGGGATGAACCATGTCATTATTCTGTTCTTCCTGAAACCTACATAATCTTGTGATTTATCAAAGAAAAAACAGTCATTTTTTAAAAGAAGAGCAGCGACTAATTCAAAGTTCAAAGCAAATCCCAAATCTCCTCTTCCCAAGGTTTCCATTTAATATGGAAACCGCTCCACCGTGTGGAGTCTACACCATTTCAGTCTCAGGGATCAAGATGGCTTAACAGGGCTTCCCTGGTGGCTCAGTGGTTGAGAATCTGCCTGCCAATGCAGGGGACACGGGTTCAATCCCTGGTCTGGGAAGATCCCACATGCCACGGAGCAACTAAGCCCGTGTGCCACAACTACTGAGCTTGCGCTCTAGAGCCCGTGAGCCACAACTACTGAGCCTGTGTGCCACAACTACTGAAGCCCGTGTGCCTAGAGCCTGTGCTCTGCAACAAGAGAAGCCTCTGCAATGAGAAGCCCGCGCACCGCAACGAAGAGTAGCCCCCTCTCGCCACAACTAGAGAAAGCCCGCGCGCAGCAACGAAGACCCAATGCAGCCAAAAATAAACAAATAAATACATTAATTAAAAAAAAAAAGATGGCTTAACAGTCACCACTAAAGCAGATGGAAACATGCATGCATTTTAGGGAGAAAACTGTCTTCACACTTTGTTGTTAAATTACTGTAGTTGATTACCCAAGACTCGAGTTTTAAAATAAATGTTTAGAGTTGATATCTCCCTGAGCCCATTAAGAAAAGCAACCCAAGGAAACCCAGAACCTAGGAAACCGGCTTTTTCTCCCACTGCCCTTTATAGTCTAGAACACCACTGACTGAGTGAACTCACAGGAATGAACAAAGGACCTTCATCTTCAAAAGATTAAAAAAGTCCAAACCCCTGAGAACCAAAAGCTAAGTCCAAAGAAAATAGATTCCAGAAAAACCATCCTGACAGCAACCAGCTTCACGACTGTCCCCAAAGCCGATTCTGATGTCCTTCTTTCACAAAAGCCTGAAATGATAACCCCAAAGCTGGCCCCGGGAGGGCAAATTTTGGGCTGGAGGGTGCCAATGAAGGGTAGAGGCAGGTGGAACAGGAGGCGGTATCCCCTCTCATGACCCTCTGACATGTCAGGCAAGACCTCTGCCCCACATACAGGTCAAGCCTGATCCCCAAGCATCACCCAAGCGCGTTTGCCTCCTCTCAGCACCTAGGGGTTCTCCTCCCATTTACAGTCACACGATACGTACAAGTGTGCCCCTCACTAAGTTAGGGTCCTCTGCACAAGCGGATTACGATAACCAAAGGCAGCTTGCCATGCAGACTTGCAGAGGGCAGCAGGCATTTAAAGGGTACCTAAGTGGGGCTTCCCTGGTGGCGCAGTGGTTAAGAATCCACCTGCCAGTGCAGGGGACACGGGTTCAAGCCCTGGTCCAGGAAGACCCCACATGCCATGGAGCAACTAAGCCCGTGAGCCACAACTACTGAGCCCACGTGCTGCAACTACTGAAGCCCGCACACCTGAGCCTGTGCTCCGCAGCAATGAGGAGCCCGCGCACCGCAACGAAGAGTAGCCCCTGCTCTCCACAACTAGAGAAAGCCTGTGAGCGGCAACGAAGACCCAACGCAGCCAAAAATAAATAAAATTTAAAAATAAATAAATAAAGGGTACCTAGGTGGAGGTTTCCAGAGCCACACTTTATAGAACTGTATTTAACACCCTAAAAATTAGGGGTATGCCCCCCGATATACACATACTGATGTGCATACACAATAATACACAAAGATAAATGAATACAATAAACTCTTGGGAAAAGAGCTCTAGAAGATGCAATATTCCTCCTGCTCCCTAAGGGTTCATTTCGTGCTGAGACACAGCTCACTGTGATGTCACCCGTGGGTGCCACGTTCACGCCATCTCCTTCTCTGGGAGAGCTTCATCGTGGCTCTTGCAATCGAGCCAAGTGGTCCCAAGGGAGCCACCACCTTGTCCCATGACCTACTTCCCCAGAGCTGAGGGATGGGAGGGAACGAGCCCCAAGCTGGGCCCAACACAAGATTTCTTTTATTTTTACTGGCACCTGGTGGGAAAGAGCCCTGTTTGTTTTCTCTGCCTTAAACCCTAAGGATGTAATGTGGCACTCTGGGCAGCCTCACACCATCACCGCACAGAGAAAGCTGGCCGGTGAGAAGACTCCAGGCAAGGAGGACAGAGCTCAGAATTAAGGGGGAAGCCTTCCAGGCTTGATCCCCTGGCCTGGTGGTCCCCATCCTCCCTGAAGTTTGAGGTTTCAGTTCTTCTAATTCGTGAGTCACGTGGAGACCCTTCAGACAAGTCCCGTGTAAGCTACTTAGAGTCAGGTTGCTGTCCTTTGCAACCAAGGCAGTTCTGAGCAAAACAATCGAGCCCAATTATATACACACCCAGAAATGGATGGGCAGGAAACACACCCAGGTAATAGTGGGGATGCCCAGGTGACCACTTGCCGTGAAAGCTGCTTTCTTCAGATGTGGATAATTTCCAAGTACAAGATGACCCCCTGACGGAGCTCTGGGAACAGGGGCAATGACGTCTCGATCGTGAGCCTCCAGTGCCCCGCACAGCCTGATGGTTAGTAGGGCTCCATTAGTCTATTGGATTCAATATATTACTTCGTGTAATCCTCTTCTAGTCTTTAAGTCAACTATTTTATTGATAACATACATGCAGTAAAGCACACAGATCCTACATGTTCATGAAGTTTGGTGAAATTTCTCAATGCAAACGCACCCAGAGCAGGACACGGCACATTCGTTACTAGCACCAAAGACACCCCCCCGGGCCCCTCCCGGGCCCCTCCCAAACACCAGCCCCTTGCTCATCCCCAAAGGTGACCACCATCCGAACACCCAACACCGCAGACTCACCCTGCCTGCCTGGGGCTTCCCCTTCTGCCTCTGCTTCCTTCACTTAACTGTGTCCGCGCGCACCCTCCGTGGCTATGCGGAGCGGTTATTCACTCATTTCCACTGCTGTACTGGACCCCACTGTATGAATAGGCCACTGCTGATTTTTCTATGGGCATTTGGGGAGTTTCCAGTTTGGGACTATTACAAATCGGGCTACAGTGAACATCCTTCCTGTTGGTGAACACAATTCTATTGGGTAAACACCTCGAAGCAGGAGTGGGAATGGACAGAAGCCAAAGACTGGTCAAGGGCAAGCATTTTGAAGAGAGGGAGATGGAGAAGGGCTACCCAGTGCTGGCTAGGAACGCCTCGTGGGCAATAATGCCAGTGGTGGATATAAGCGCAGGAGGAAGAGCTCCACAGGTGAAGTAGGAGAGAAGGAAACACGTGTAGATGCAGAAAGCTAAACTTGAGGCGACCTGTGGGAAATCCAAGTGGGAAATTTGACTGGACAATTGAATGTCCAGTTGGGGGCTGCTGAATTGCACTTATGCATCTAGTTTTGTGGGAAAAATGCACATCCAATGAGAAAGATGAGCACCGCCTCGGACCACTACTGGGGGGCTGTGCGGGAGATGGAAGACACGGCCACCGCAAGACCTCGGTCCAGGGGAAGGAACAGGACCAGAGACAGGCAGGATAAGATGACCAGGTGGTGGCCAGCGTCAGGTAACAGGGATACGGAGGCCACGCACGGGGTTTGATCATCAGCTGCTTAGAGACCCCAGGACGTGGTAATGGTGGAGACAGCCGTGCACAGAAGGCAAAGAAGCGAAGAGATGGCCAGTTGCAGAGGACAGACATTTGCATCGTGGAGGGGGGACTGTCAGCCCGTACAAAGCTGCCTTCATTCCCTCCTTGAGCCGGTCTCCCGGCTAGGGCTAGGAAGACCTGATAAATAGTAGTAAGCAAGTTAATGGCCCAACTGTTCCTTCCAAAATTTCATGGTTTTTAGAAAAAGCTTAGTTAACTTTCCAGACTATGTGGTCCTCTGACTGTCCCCAAAGGATGCCACCAAACTATGAGAGAGGACTTAAATATTTTATAAGCAAAGTGACACTTTCCAAGTAAAAACTGCAAGTCCAGCATTGGAAGTCTGCTCTTTACTCAGCGTCCGGTTTCCCTGAGCTTAGACTGGACCACGAGCTCCAGTTATGGGCTGGGGGCAGACCCCTGGACGCCTTTCACGAGGCTCTGAGAACCAACCAAAGTCCAAAATATAACCAGAAACTAGAGCTGAGTTTTCAAAGACCCTTGACTTCTTAGGATCCTGTGGCCCAGCATCCCCCCACCCCGATTTCACTCTGAAACTTTCACCCCAGGCTCCTTCCTGTCCTACGGGGATACAATTCATCCAGAAGGTTCTGGCCCACGCCAGAATTCACTGGAGCTGATGTTACCAAGGCTGCTGTCACTCGGCGATTTATGGCTGTGCAGCTTCAGGGATGTGAAATTTGATGATGGTTCTTCATTCATTCCAAGATTTACACGGCTAGATTAAGGAGCTTGAAAAAGCCGCCAGAGGCATGCCATAAATTGGGAGTCCTAGAGAACTGAAGAGACATACCAATGACCCTAACAGGAAAATGTTCTCTTAATAACATGAGCGTTGATACACTGTGCTGCTCTTACAGAAGAAGGGAGACGGTCCTAAACACAGAGAAGAGGAAAACTGCATCAAAGTCTAACATGATAAACACTGCCAAGAAAATATTTCGGTGTCTCCTCACCCCCACTGTATTCATTCTACAAGTGTTTCTTGACCGCCCGCTCTGGGGGAAAGAGCCCTCTGTTGACCTGCTAGAGGTGAGAGGTGGATAAAAGCTCACTTGGATTGCAGCTCTGTCACCTACCCAACCTCTGAGCTAGGTAACAGCCACCGTTTTAAAAGTTTTATTTTTAATTGTGGTAAAAATACACACAACATAAAATCTGCCATCTTAACCATTTTAAAGTGTACGGTTCAGTTGCGTTAAGTCCATTCACATGGCTGCGCAAGCAATACGCAGAACTCTTGCTCTTGCAGAACTGAAACTCTGGCCCCGTTACACGCCTCCCCATCTGCACCCACCCCATCCCCTGGCATCCACCAGTCTACTTTCGGTCTCTAGGACTCTGACAGCCCTCTGTACCTCATACAGTGGAACCACGCTTTTGTGACTGGCTTAGTTCACCGTGCCCAATATCTTCCAGGTTCATCTATGTTGTAGCATGCTTCAGAATTTGTTTCATTTTCAAGGCTGAATAATACTCCATTGTGTGGATACCCTACGTTTTGTTTATCCAGTCATCTGTCAGGGAACACCTGGCTTGCTTCCACCTTTTGGCTCTTGTGAATAATGCAGCTACAGATACGGGTGTGCAGATCTCTCTTTGAGACCCTGCTTTCCATCCTTTTGGATATATGCCCAGAAACAGAATTCCTGGATCACATGGTACTTCTACTTTTAATTTTTTGAGGACTTATCATACTGTTTTCCATAGAGGCTGTACCGTTTTACATTCCCACCAACAGCACACAGAAGTTCCAATTGGTCCACATTCTCTCACCCCAACGCTTGTTATTTTCTGACGATTTGTTTTGTTTTGATAGCAGCCATCCTAACGATATGAGGAGGACGGGTACCATCATCAAAGCCCTCCCACTGGCCTGGATACCCCATCACATGTGTCACACACACATCATTTCCTCGAATCCTTATAAAACCCCCCACTCAGAAGTAAGCACGTGCATCGTGTCCATTCTACAGAGGAGTACACTGAGGCTCAGAGAGGTAAAGTCACTTGCCCACGGCCACACAGCTGGTCTGAATGCTTCACCACTTAGCCGCACTCTCTCCCTCATGCCGGGAGCCACCGCCAACCTCTTAGCCATGGAGACGATTAAATAAAGACATCCCTGAAGTACACACCAAGCTCTCAGCACACACGACGCGGTCACAACATTAATCTCCTTAAACGCTAAACTCAGAGAGCGAGGACTCCGCATTCCTCTCAGGTCCCTCTGGTTTGTAAATACTGCTCCTGCTGGTGCTAGAGTCGCCCCGAGGGAGGCCGACCGCTTGAAGGTGGTGTAGCCTTAACCCATCTCCCCATCCTCCCTCCCCAGCCCCCCAAATCAGGGGGCGGGGCCCCGCCCGGCAGAGGGCACACAAGCGGCATTGTCTCCCCTGAACTGCCGCTTCAACTCTCGAACTTTCCACCAAATGCTTTGGCTGCCAGCGAGACCACCTGGAGCCCCAGCGCCGGGCGCTCCGAGAGGGTCTTCCGAGACACTGCCTCCTTGTTAGACGCAGGGGGCCGCGTCCCGAGCCGCGGGTGCGGAGGCGAGCCCGCTGGCGGCCAGGCGCTTTGTCATAAGCGTGGCAGCCGCGCAGATGTGGAGGGGGTGGAGCGGAGAATTGCTGCCCCGCGAGATTAAACACCCCGGCGTCAACATGTGTGCGCTGTTGCCTGAACAATGTTATCATTGTGAATTGAATGGACCAAAGGGTTTAGGGGATGGGGCGGGGAGACGGAGAAAAGATGGGTTTAATTATCTCTAGGGCCAAAGCCAGTTGTTTGCCTAAAAAGCCCCAGACGCTGGTAGAGCTGAAAAGAAAAACAGGCTGTGAGCTTACATCAACCTTTCCGCCATAAATCGAGGCAGTCATCCTTCATCCAGGGGTACCCGTCTCCCCAGAGCGGGGGAGCCCAGCCCTTAGGGACCTCTGGGTCCCCACCCCGTCCTTAGCTAATTGAAAATGAGGGGACAGAATGGAAACTAGTTACTATTTCAGCTAAACTAGTGATTCTTAGCCGGGGCAATTTTGTTCTCCCCTCCCCTCCCCAGGGGCTCTTGGGCAATGCCTGCATTCCTTTTTGTTTGTCACAGCTTAGGGAGCATGTGCTACTGGAGTCTGGTGGGTAATGGCCAGGACACTGCTAAGCATCCTACAGTGCACAGGACAGCCCCCGACTACAGGGGGTGGTCCAGCCTCAACTGTCAACCACGCCGAGTTGAGAATCCGGGAGCTAACAGACACACAAGCCTCTTGAGACCCAGGCAGTTTGGGTCCCACCTGGGGTCTCAATCGGCTGCATGGGACCTGAGCTCCGTGGGCCTCAGTTCTTCCCTCAGTAACAAGAGAATGGATTTAATTGGCCTGAAGTCCCCTTTCACTTCTGTTAGGTTGTACCATAAAAAGTTGTGAAATTTCCACCAATTTTGACCTATATGTAGTTCGACCTAAACTTGAATTCTACATCTGCACGGTCCAGTATGGCAGCCACTAACTGCATGTGTCTACAGAGCACTTGAAGTGTGGCCGGTGTGGCAGTGTTTCCATTGATTTCAGTGTCATCAGTTTAAACGTGCCCAGGGGCGCCCGTACTGGACGGCAGACACAGAACGTTTCCATCACCGGGGAACGTGCTATTGGACAGCGCTGCTCTGCAGCATCGGCGCGCTGGTTTCTGATAGCAGCGTGACGACATAAAGAGCTTCTCACAAACCAGGGTCCAAATACGTGTTCTCAGAGAGACGGGGAGGTTCTTCCTCAGAAACAGGTTCCCAGTGTGAGAAATTCCATGGAAGTAGGGAGAACTTAATCCCGGAGCTGTGGGAGAGGCCTGCGTCGGACGCTGGTGGCCCCTGGGCTCTCGGTTCCGTCTGTAAAATAGGAATGACGACCCCTGCCCCGGTCACAGGGCCACCTGGGAGTTTGTCACTTGCTGAGTGACATCAGGCTGGGTAATCATCAGACCCAGCAAGTTCAGGGGCTCTGCTTCAGGCGCACCCGGCCCCGAGACCCCTTCCCCTCGGCTGGCTGAGCTGGGCCGTTTACTCCCTCCCAGCCGCCCCTCCCCGTTCATGTCCTTCCTAGGGCTTAAGGAATTGATTGATTGGCCCGTTGACCTGTTTATTAACCATCTTCTTTTCTAGGTTTTAACTCCCAGAGTAAGACCTGAGAGAAGTCAGGTACAGAACGTAAGAGGCTTGAACGTGGAGCCAGGCTGGGGGGGGGGGGGAGTCCCGGCCCTGCCACCCACGGGGCGCTGGGGCAAGTTACTCTTCATCTGTCAAATGCGAGGACGATGAGAATAACACTGACTTCACTGGGTCGGTGTAGGATTAAAACAGACCAGGGATCCTCAGGCTTCGGCGTGTTCCAGAACCACCGGGGAGCCTGTCAAAACACAGACCACTGGACCGGCTCCCAGTATTTGTAACGTGGGAGATCTGGGGTGGGGCCCAAGAACTTGCACTTCTAACAGGTTGTCAGGAGATGCCGATGCCGCCGGTCCAGGGACCCCACTTTGAGAACCGCCAGAATAGAGCCCGTCCGTGGAGTCCCTGGCGCGCAGAAGAGTCTTGAACGATGTCAGCTCTGATTGTTTTGTGGTTCTCCACTGTCCCACCCACCATACTCACTTGCGTGGCCCTGGGCAGGTTCTCAAGTATCTCAGTGAACAGTCTTTGGAAACTTTCCCCCCGGGTTCCCTTGGGAGGGCAGAAAAGCCCCTCTCGGTCTCACTCAGCTCTAGAAGCAGCAGAGAATTGGGGTTGAGATGGGGCCCTATGGCCTGGGTTCAGACTCGGACTCTGCCAATCACCAGCAGTGACTCAGGACAAGTTAACCCATCTCTGGGAGGCTTAGCTTCCCCTTCAATAAAATGGGGACACGAAGAGGTCCCCAGTTATATGGGGCCGTCATGAGAATTCAAGAAGACAGAGGCCAGCGATCATGGGACATGACAAGGACAAGCGCCAGACCCAGAGGAGGCCCCGGGAGCGGCCGGGGGTGGGAGGGGCAGTGTGGCAGCCCACGGGCCCCTCCCCAGGACAGGAGGGTGCCTGCTCAGACCTTCCCCCAAAGCAGCCAGAGACTCCTGGGTCAGCTGGGCAGGCACAGCTGGTTTAAGGTATTTTAGAAGCAAATCAAATCAAATGAGAATTTATAATCCTTCCTGAGGTCTGGGTTCCATCAACCTAAACTCATTAGGCCAGAGCAGTGCAGGTGCAGCTAAGGAAGAGATTGTTCTGCGTTTCCTTCATGCTGGACTCCCATCTCCCTTTCACAATAAGAGTCTCCTCTAAACCCCCTACATGGAGCAAAACACTCATCACAGAGGCATCAGCGTCCACTTCTGCAAGTAGGACTGTAAAGAGATGCTCAGAAGCCGCCCCGGGGGCTTGCAGGGGGGAGTTTGGTGGAAACCAGCAAACTTCAAGACCTTCATTCGTTTCACGCTCACACTGCAACAAACTGAACTTGACTTCCCAAGCTGAACTATCAAAACACCCTTAAAACTGCATTTTTGTCCCTTGAACCTATTTCTGGTAAGTGAAGGAGAATCCGAGGTCAAACCAAACAATGGTTCTGAAATTACGGTTTGGATCCTCTGTTGAATGTAACCGGCAGAGCGGCAAACAGATTTCCAAAGTGAGTCTCCTCTGGTTTACTTGAAACAGGTCTAAATGGAGTCATCTTTCCAAATAATTGGAAATGATGGGTAGTGATTTAAGGGAACACTTGTACAATTAAATGGATAAAGTTTTAAAACAGGCAACACTAGTCTATGGCGTTAGAAGACAGGATGGCAGTCGCCCTTGGGTGAGGCTGTGAGGGGGCTTCTGGCAGCTGGTCACGTTCTGTTTCTTGTTCTGGGCACTGGTACCTGGGTGTGTTCACTTTGTGGAAATTCCTAACTGTTCTAGATTCGTGCACTGTTCTGTACACAAGTTAAACTTCAATAAACAGTTTTATCAACAATACGTACTGGCTGGCTTTATCCATCTCCAGTTGTACTCAAGAAGTATCTGTCACCATAGTCCCCCTATAGTAAGAGCAATTTCATGCCAGCTGTTTGGGGAAAAGATACTAACACCTTTATCAATTTTAAGACAGCTTGGTTTCAGAAGCATCGATAATCAAAGAAATGGGATGTTATGCCTAAAGCACCTAATTGGGAAACGTGTATGTGGCATCCTACTGCCCTGACCTATGACCCTCCCGTTAGCAAGGCTGTTTATTCACCTGCTCCAAACCCATCCTTCAAGCCTGAGGAGCAGCTCGGGATCAAGTTTAAGAGGGAGGGCTCAGTAACTGGACCTCCAAATTCAAATACACTTTCTGGGCCAGCTACTCACTTCTCTGTGCTCAGTTTTCCCATCTCTAAAATAAGGAGGATAGTAATAGCTCCCACCTGAAACAGCTGTTATGAGAATTAAATTAGTAATATAGGTAAAGAGGATAAAGGGTACTTAGCACATAGTAAGCCCTTCACAAGTGTTAGCTACAAAGATTATTATTATTTTTACGGCTAACTTAGCGATAATTAGATCGTATACACACCCCCAACTCCCCAACCCAGCCACAGGGGGCCAAAGGCTGACTCTCAGAAACCTTATTTATGAAGCATGGTCTACCTTCTAGACCCAACCGATTCATGACTGAACATGTAATTCAAGCTAAGAGTCCCTCCCGAGGAATTTTATTTGGGTGCAGTAGCTCAACCAAGTCATCAAGAACTCAAGTTTCTTCCACCTTTTTGCTCTGCCATCGCCTGCACATTGATGTTCAGTCCTTACGCTTGTTGCCTAATGGTCACAAGATGGCTGCCACAGCTCCAGACATCACATCTTCACAGAACCACATGCAAGGTAAGAAAAGGGAGAAAAGGATACACTGTTCTGTTTGTTCATCTGTCACTCATCAGGAAGCAAAATATTTTTCAGAACCATCTCCCATCCCTTTCTACTCCCAGCAGATTTCCTCTGGCGCTTCACGGGTTAGAACACCATCCCATGTCCATTCCATCCTGCTAGGGAAGCTGGTAAGGCAAGTATGTGGCTAGCCAGAGAGCTGTGACTACAAGTTGCTGTGGGCGGCCATCTTTCTCCCAATAGGCAGGGTAGCAGAGGAATCCAGTGGGACAGAGAGGTCAGAGGGAAGCTATTCAGTGAGGGACATGGAGAGAATAACCCCTGGACTCTCTAAGGACATTCTAGTCGCTGTTATGTCCTTTCCCAGGTCTTGGGGATGCATCGATTTCCTATTTATTCTCCTTACACTAGTTTGAATATATTTTCTTGCCTGCAACCCAAAAATTCTGTTACATATAATTTTGTTCACACCAGACACGCACTGCACAGAAATAATACCTGAAAACACCTTCTACCTCCTTTTCCACTGATCATCTCTTCCAACCAGTGGGCCTAGGGATATACCCAGACCCTCTCACATCGGTCTCTCTTGGAAACAAGCAGTAGTAACCCATGTGCCCAGAACCCACTTACTGGAAAAAGTTCTTACAGGCTTTCAGGGTACAAACAAGGTTCTACCAGGATAGCAGGGCTTCCATCCAAGTAGCTCTCCACCCTCGGCTTACCAACAAAGACACAGATTCTTAACATGCCTTGAGTATCTTGATCTGTTCATCCTCTACCCAGAGGGAAACAGGAGCCACCTGTCCCACAAGCAGAGCTCAGACCTGGCCTCTGTTTTCTTCCATGGGACAATGATTCTGACCTTTTCAGATCATTTTCAAGAAGTTTTGCCACTTGTCTAAGGAGATGGTGATAAAATAGATAGTTTTCAGCAGGCAACTGGCTGTTGGCCAGAATCCCACGCAGTCTTCAAAGTCAGGGCGAGAGGTATACCTACTCACAGGTTCGAGTTTAAAGAGGAACTGAAGTCCCTCCATGGGCTGCAGAGGGTCTGGTTGAATTAATGCCAACATGCAACCCAACTTCTGCATATATTCACTGCGGCACGCTATTATTTGGAGACTTTGGAAACTAGCTCAGGGTCCCCATTTATCTGGGCATAGTGAAGAGTTGAGTCAAATCACATGTGCAAATAACTTCTGTAAATCCACCTATACACCACATAGGCAACAACGACAAAGAGGGAGAGAGAAACAACTTAGATTATTTGAATGTGGCTACATAACGAACACTTCCAATGCACTTTCCTTCCCCAAGTTTTCCCTCCTACTGTGTGGGCCAGAAGCCAGTTTCATTCCTTTCCATCCTTCCTTGTAGCAAGATCTGGCCTTGTGAACCAGTTTGGGCCAGGGGACTTACAGAGAAGACTTCTAGGGAATGTCTAGGAAGCCAGGAGACAGATAAGCAAGGAGAGCTCTTTGGACCCTTTCCCTTTCTCTTGCCTTGAACGTGAGATTATATGAAGATGTGATGTCTGGGGCTGTAGCAGCCATCCTGTAACCGTGAGGTAACAGACATAAGACATTAGAGGACGGTGAAGGCAAGGGGGAAAGCTCATGGATAGCTGGATGATATTACTGAGCTGCTACTCCAAACTTGGAATCACTTCGCAGAATTGCTGTTATGGGAGATACTGACATGTTTTTAATGCTGAAGCCACTGTTAGGCAGGTATACTGTGACTTAGAACAAGTCCTAAATGAGACATCATTCCTCTCCACAGAAACAAGGAGCAGGCTTTGGGACGTATATATCTTACAGCACTTCCTGTTCATGAGAGTGGTGCTAGTGTTTAAAAATAAGTATTTTCGGGGACTTCCCTGGCGGTCCAGTGGTTAAGAATCTGCCTTCCACTACAGAGGACGTGGGTTCGATGCCTGGTCACGGAACTAAGAGCCCGCATGCCGCGGGGCAACTAAGCCCGCAAGCCCCAACGAGAGAGAAGCCCGCGAGCCCCAACGAAAGATCCCGTGTGCTGCAACCAAGACTCGATGCAGCCAATAAATAAATAAATAATATGTTTTTTTTTTTAAAAAAAAAAGGTATTTTGGTATAATATGGCACTAAACTTAAGCCAACTGTTTCATCTCATGGGCCACGGAAGAAGTGGCAAACTACCCCAATGCTGGAAGCAAAACCAGCAGCAGGGACTTACACGGAGTGTGTCCATCTCCAACACGGCAGCTTCCTAAGGGATTCCAAAGGTCATGTCCACTCTGCCCAGTTTCTGTCTGACCCACTGCCCCCAAAAAGGGGCAGATGCCGCATCACACTGCTCTTAAAATGTCCAGGCCTCGTCAAAATCTAGAATGGGATTTGAATAAATAATATAAATACGGTTTTTCAAACGTGAAGCTACTTAGGAAAATGCTGGGTCTTAAGTGTGAGGACCTGGAGAGGAACTTACAGGCATCCCCAGTGAGGACAAGTCAGGACATCGGGCCACACCCGTGTTTACAGAAGGACCTCAAAGAGATTCCGCAGCCAGACTGGGCTCCAAAGGCAGTACCGGGGCAGCCCCTGTTTACTGAGAGATGGCTGCCATCACCCCATTTAATCCCAGCTGCCCTGGGCCCTAAGCCACACCATATGAGAGGGGAACTGCTATGAACTAAATTGGGTCCCCCAGATTCATGTGTTGAACCCTAACCTCCAACACGATGGTATTAGGAGGTGCGGTCTTTGGGAGGTGATCAGGTATAGATGAGGTCATGAAGCGATGGGATTAGCGCCCGTATAAGAAGAGGAAGAGACTTGACCCCTCTCCCCATCATGTGAGGACACAGCGAGAGGGCAGCCGTCTGCAAGCCAGAGAGAACAGAACCCAGCCATGCACGCACCCTGATCTCGGACTTCCAGCCTCCAAAACTACAAGAAATAAACGTCTGATGTTTCAGCTACCCAGAAAATGGTGTTTTGTTACGGGAGCCCAAGCTGACCAAGACAGAAGCTGGGTCCCAGAGCACTTGAATGCCTCCGGTCACCTGCATGAGGTCACACACCAGTGACCCGGGACTCAAAGCCAGACAGACCTGCTGTCCCCAAAGCTGGGCAAATGACTCGTCACCCCTGCGTCCCAGTTTCCTCACACATAAGAATAAATGTGGAAATCGTGCTATTTGAAGAATGACCGGCATGGGTGGGTCCTCACTTCAGGTGGAGGTCAGTTGCCCATACCAAAAAATGTCGGGGGCTTCCCTGGTGGCGCAGTGGTTGAGAGTCCACCTGCCGATGCAGGGGACGCGGGTTCGTGCCCCGGTCCAGGAAGATCCCACGTGCCGCGGAGCGGCTGGGCCCGTGAACCATGGCCGCTGGGCCTGTGCGTCCCGAGCCTGTGCTCCGCAACGGGAGAGGCCACAACAGTGAGAGGCCCGCGTACCGCAAAAAAAAAAAAAAAAAAAAAAAAAAAATGTCAGGCACAGGAAATGCTACTAAGTCTGACATAAACAGAGTTCAGGGGGAAAAAAAAAAGAGAGAAAAGGGTACAATTTTACTGTGAAATTTTTGTTATTCATTTTTTTAAGAGTAGGCCCGCCCATAGACAAGTGTCTAAATCTGAGGGGCTGTCTGTGCCCTAAGCTGGCGGACGCGCGGAGGGTTAGTCCTGATGATCTGGTGTTTCCTTAAACCTCTGCACGGATAAACACAGATTATAATCAGCAAGAGGTAACTTTCTAGTATAACAGGACTCGTAATAACAAAACCAGCTTCCTGCTTTGCCTCGTGCCCAGTCAACAGAGGCCAGCTTCCAGCTTCATCACGGGGCATCCCGGCTAAGGGAGGACCACCCCGACCCAAATCCCACAGCACTCAGTTCGTGGGACACGTGCCCACGCCGTTCCCATCCCCAGAAGGTGCCGGGCGGTGCATCCCACTGCCCTACACGGAGACCTGCACGGAGGACCTGCACAGGCAGGCCACGCCCAGAGTGGTCCGAGTTTTGGCCAGGCAAGTGACAGCGTTGCTGCCGGCCACTAACGTTACGTATGGGGCACCAGCTGCCACGTGGGCACCATGCTCAGCTCTCCTCCCGCCACCGCGGAGGGGACGGATCCTCACAGCAGCCCAGGTGGCAGGCACCAACACGAACCCAGAGGAGGAAATGGGGACCCAGAGTTTCATAACCTGCCCAAGGTCACAGAGCTAACAAGTAGCAGAGGTGGGATTTAGACTCAGGTCCGACCCCAGAGCCAGTCTTAACTATCACCTGAGACGTCTTAGGACAATTTTTTTAAAAAGAGAACATGGGACGGGGCTGCTGGGATGAAGCGAATTTAGGAAAAGCTGTGCAGTCTACCTGATCGCTTTGGTGGGAACTTGTGACGCACGACCCACATGAAGGATGCCAGGAAGTCTTCAGAGGAGCAATCTGTTTAACTAAGAGTTTGTGCAAACTCAGAGGAGGCCCTCCCACATCCGGGAAGAGAGAGGGTTGTCTATGTGTCACTGGACGTCTGCAGAGGACAGAGGGGTCAGATAAAACTCAGACTTTTTTTTACTATTTACCCTTCCCCAGGTAGAGGGCATGGGCAGTCTAAAGCAGGAGTCAGCAAACTTCTATAGCAGGCCAGATAATAAATATTCTAGGCTTTGGAGACCGCACCGTCTCTGTTGCAACCACTCAGCTCTGTGGATGGAGCATGAAAGCAGCCACAGAGAAGACGCAAACAAAACGAGTTCCGATAAAGCTTTATAGACACTGGAGTCTGGATTTCATCTCATTTTCACATCATGGAATACTCTTCTTTAATCATCCTTTTTGAAAAATGTAAAAGCCATTCTGGCTCACAGTCTGCACAAAAATCAGCGGGTCTCCCTGCTTTATTTATCGTAGCTCTGAGCTGCAGTGAGAAATGGAAAATGCAGCTTCCTGGCTCACGCCCCTCCCCCCAGCAGGTTACCTGCTGGAGGGGAACAAGGTAAGAGAGAGGTTTGCCCTATTTCCTCCTGAGAAGCTGGCGGAGGGGAATAAAGAGAGACCAGTTCTAAGTGTGTGTTTAATAAGTTTTTAGTATCATCGGGCAAAAGGTGCTGTAAAAATATTTTGGTTCCCGGGAGACAATGCCTGCTCTTGAGAGATCTGACCTCCTTTTCGTCTCCAGGCTGTTTCAAATCCAGGCAGAGCTGGGTCCCCAGGAGAGGGCTCACGTTTTGCTTGCACTCTGTCTTCCTTTCAACCGGAAAACGATCCATCCATCCGAAAATGCCGCTTTCCCCGCTCACGGCCATGGGCCAATGGGTTTGAAGCACAGGCTCCCAAGTCAATTTCCCAGTTGGAGGAGAGTTACCCCAAACCAGTGGTTCTCCGCCGGGGGCTCCTCTGCCCCTCAGGGCACATCTGGCTATGTCTGGAGACACTGTGGTTGTCAAACTGGAGGCCACTCCTGGCCGCTCATGCGTGGAGCTCAGCGATGCTCCTCAACATTCTACAGCGCCCAGGATGCCCCCCGGCAGAGAAGAGTCGGGCTGAAAATGTCAACAGCGCTGCAGCTGGGAAACCCTGCTCTACACCTACGTGAAAGGGCCACTTCCAAGTTCCTAGGGTGTTTGAGGCACATGAGAACCAGAGATTTCTGGATCTCCTCTCCCATCCCCCCGCACCCTCACCCCCCCCCCCCAGTATATTAAGACAATTAGGAGCCCCAGGTTTGAGCAGGTATAAGGCAAGTGGCTTCATTTACTGTCTCCTCCTAAAGGAAATGACCAACGGGTGCCTCCACCCCATAAACGTTTACTAGCCCTGGAAGGTTCTGAGGCCCCACTGCCATTTTTAAGGGCTTCTCCCTCAACAAATGTTAGGTCAAGTGAGTCAGAAAATGGAACCTGAGAAGACGGAAGAGGGTGGGGGGACATTTCACAAAGTTCAGGACCAAGAGGAAAACTGAAAGACCTAAAACGACCCCCTCCCCTCTCTTTCTTGCTTATAAACGGAGGACTGCCTTACACGGGGCACCTCGTGAACCGAGGCAGGGAGAGTTTTGAAGGTCTCGGGACACTGCCACGTGGGGTTTTCATTTGCCGGCTGAGGCCCCGTCATGTTAATGGGTCTGTGGATTGATGAGTTATTGGCCTTTGGGGCATGATACCCTGAATACACTCTAAGACGGGTTCCCTGGGGCCACACCACCAAGAGCCACCTCAGGGCTGAGCTTCCGGCCAAGACTCTCTTGTCTCCAGTAGGAGAGATTTCTGATTCACCGGTGCTTGGAAAAATGTAATCACAAAGAAGAATGCAGAGGAAAATGTAACTCATATCCAGGTACCCACAAAACTAAGAATTTGCAGGAGTTAATATCACGGTTGCTTCCTGGTTTTCCCATAAACTTTTTATTTTAGAATAACTTTATAGAAAAGTTGCAAAGACAGTATAAAGTTCCCGTGGACCCTCACCCAGATTCCCCCAAGGTTCACATCTTCCATAACCGTGGGACACTTGTCAAAAATAAGAATTTGATATCGATGGGTTACTATTAACCAGACTCCTGATTTTTTTTTCAGATTGCACCAGTTTTTCCACTATTGCCCTTGTTCTGTTCCAAGATCCAGTCCAGGATACCACACTGCACTTCCGAATGGTTTCTTATTATTAAAATAAAGGAAACTTGACCAGAACAGTTGGAATTTATTTAAAATTTCTCCCCAATCCCATCCCTTGCCTCCCTCCCCAAAGGCGGTTGGTGTGAGTCCTACCGCCATGTTTCCATAGTGTTACCACACATATATGAGCCCACAAACGATACACAGTATTATCTGATGCTCTTGTGTGTGTCTGTTTTGACACAACGACAAACGCTTACACCCTAAACATCCTCCTACAACTGGCTTTCTCCCTCTTGACATTCCGTCCGAGTCTAAGTGGATACATAAAAAAGAAATTCTTGCATTCCCTTCTGGTTTCTTACACATTTATAAATAAATTTATTACAAATGTATTTCTCCAATCCCCTGCTCGTGGACATTTAGGCTGGTGGTGACGATGCTATTACAAACAATATGCAATATTTATTCCAGTACATATGGTAAAAACCACCTCCATGATCTTTTCAATACAGTGTCTTGAGGTATCGCTATTAAAATACCAGTCCCTAGCTGCCTCTGGAATTTTCCCATCAAGTAGGTGTGGGGTGCATGCAGGAGCCCCAGTACATGGGCACTCGGGGCCCTTTGCCCCGTCGATAATTCTTAAGCCATAGAGACAGAGCAGAGGGGAGTTTCCACAAGCAGGATGGATAACTTATCTTTATCTTCCTCTTCAGAGCACAGAACCACAAAGTCAAGGTCAAGGGCTTGGAGGCTGTTCTGGTGGTCTCATCACCGCTGCCCTTGTGCCCCGTCTCCCCCATTCACGCACCTCCACGGGGCCGGGAGGAAGAGTGAATGGGTTTACATTCAGCAAGAGCTGGTTTCAAATGCCAACCCCACCGCTTCCTAGCTCTGCAAGTTCGGGGCCCTTCCGTCTCTTCCTCCTTAAAATGGAAATGCTACGACTTGCTTTGCAGAACCTGAGAGAATTAAATAAGGAGCCTGATAAGGGAGGCTGTTATAAATCCATTAGTGCTACAGAAAGAGCACAACCCTCCCACGTGATCACTGTGATTTACTTCAGCGATGCATTTAGATAATGAAGGAGTCTCTGAATTCAGTTTCTAGGTTCAGCCTTGCAAGATCCTGCCTGGACGAGGAAGTGCCTCTGAAGCCCAGGAAGAAAAAGCAAGACCTCATGACAAGACAGTCACCTGCACAGCCCGGACAGACCCCGGCTAGGGCAAGGGCCTCTTGAGCTGGGGCCAGAGTCAGGCTCCTTAATTCTCTGGGTAGTGAACCCGAGTGCCGCCGAAGCGTGCTTTTGCTGAAAGACAAGTCCTAAAGAGGCGAGTCATTTTACAAGTAGGAATGGAGAGAAGTGGTTATTCTTGTTGAACCACGTGAATACCTCAGTGATCAGGAAGATTCTAGAAACACTGGTCTCCAAAATGGGGTGCAAGCACCTAGGGGGGGCAAGAGGGATCCACTGGGACGTGGGGCGGGAAAGATTATAATCGCAACTAAGTAAATTTCAAGGACTGACGGGCGTCAGGGAAGATGGGGACTTCCTGGCTGGGCTTCAACAAGCGTCTCTGCATAACTGATGGATGAGACTGAAAAGCACAGACCTTGTTTTCAGTAACGCAGCCAGCAATTCACCTGTTCTGTTTCCATCGTTTTACCCCGTGAGAGAGCCTTCGCCTGCGACAGTGTGGTCGTCATGAGTGCCACTTCCCAGGCGCTTTCTGGTGCTCCCCTTTCCAAGCTTGGGGTGGGACTGTCATCTCCTGCCTCCTTGGGTCAGGTCTGACCATGTGACAGGCTGTGACCAATGCAATGCAGGCAGAAGCGCCCGTGTAGCTTCCTGCTGGCAAGATGAAAAGCCCGTGCACAAGCCACACTGTCTTTCCCTTTGGGACCATAACTGGTGACTTTCAAGAGGGCGGCAGCTCCATCGGCCTGGAGATCTGAACACCCTCCCGCCCGGCCAGTGTGCAGAGCCCCCTGCCAACCCACGATGCAGCCATAACAAAAGAACAACAAAGCTCTGTGGTTTCAAGCTACCGAGATTGTGGGGCTCTTTGTGAACTCTTGATGCTGACTAGACGAAGGATCAAAATAATCAAAATTTAGGACCAGACCTTTAGCTCGCTGACCCCAAACTGTTGAACCATGAGCTGTGAAAGATCAAATTCCATCACATTGAAAATCTTAGGGACAGCAAAATTACATTTGTCTTGCTAATGAATTAAACTTGTAATCTTTGCCTTAATTACTAATGATGCATGAGTTAAAATGTGTATTAATGAACATCAGAATTTTGTATTTTTTTATCTTTAGTGCCTCCTACTTAAACTTCTATTTTAGTCTTTGTTTTATAAAGTGCACACCATCCTAAAACAGGAGTAGTTAAACGATCTATTTCTGTTTAGGGTGTGTACTCAAAGGTTTCCTAGCGGGGATGCAAGTTCAAAACACACTTGAAGACGCTGCCGTGGAACATCCTCACCCCTTGCACGCACGCAAGCTGCCAATGTGCGAGTACCTTCTGTGCCATGAGAATTCTGCAAGGCAGTGCTAGAGCGGGACCGGGAGAATGTCTGAGAAAATAGTCAAGAAAAAGTCCTTTATCAAAGGCCAAAACACAAGCCATCGAAACCACAGAAAAACCCTCCTGCCTTTGAGTGAGTTGTTAAATTGCTGGGCAGACGAGCCCCGGGGCCATTCTAGGTAGATGGTCATGCTAACTGCTTGGATTCTTTTTTTTTCTTCAAACTACATGAAGGCAAGAGAGAGGCTGGCATTACAAGACGGTACAGGCCTAACTCCAATGTTTAAAAACATGCAAGTCCGCAATTTTGGAAACAGTGCAAGTTTTTATTCACAGCCAAATTTAATTAAGCCAGACAACAAAAGAGTGAAACTTGAAAGCTACTCTGGGGAGATAAAGATGTGAAAGAATAACACGTGACCTCAAAGATGTGGGAACCTTAATACTCGCTAAGTCAGAGTTTTCTAACGGTACAGAAAGAGCTGAAGAGAATTTATGGGAAACCTTGTGTGAGAAAGCCCACCCCGAGACTCGGGCCCCGGAGGCCTTCACCATCCTCTGGTCTCCAGAGGCTTCTAAAGGCACTGAATCCACTTGGGACTTTGTTATCCCAACCGCAGCTGGGAGAGCGGGGGGCGGGCAGTCTTGCACCTGCTCCCATAAAAAGTGGGGAAGTTGTGCTGGTCTGTTAATGAATGCTTTGGGCTTGTCACTCCCTTGAATCAAGGAAAAGACAATTTGTACTTTGACCACCTTCCAGGAAGGGGTGGAAAGAAATATGTCAGTAATGCGAGTTTCTGAAATTAAAAGTTTTTATTCTGGAATAATTTTCGATTCAGAGAGAAGTTGCAAGGATAGTAGAGAGTTCCTGTACACCCCTCATACGAGTTTTAGGTTCCCTAGTAGGAAAGTTTTTAAATAGCCATAGATGCTTAAAATCAAGAGAAAGTCAGCATTAGACTCTACTTATCCTCAAATGACTTTGGTGTGCTCAAATGTCACTGATCTCTGAAGAGGAGGAAAATGCATGTGTCGTTGGGGAGCGGGGGATACACATATATACAAAGATATACATCTTTGGGGTCATTTTCTTCGTATCTCTAAAACAACATGGGTGGCTTAATCTTGGTACTTTAAGATCAAGTACTTAAAAAGGGAAATTTGGACTATGATACCGAAGTGAATAGTGATCTGGCCACCAAAATACAAACAAGGTTTACCATTTATTGTGCACCTACTTGGTGCCCGACTCTACCCAAGAGAGATATGATTTTGTCTTCATGAGAGTCTGTGGAGGAGCGGATTCTTAACCAGATTTCTAAGACGAAGAAACAAACTCAGAGACGTTAAGTAACTTGCTCAAGGTCACACAGCTAATAGGCAACCATAGTGGAAACAGACACATGGGTTGAAGCTGTGTCTAAAGAGAATCAGTGTGGATGCCATTCTGTTCTCTCTTGCCAAGTCACACCCTCTGCTGTCACCGAGAACTTCCGTTACACGGCAGTGAAGCCCCCCAACCCCCCACTCCATATATCACCCAGAATTAGCTGCAAAGTGTCAGGAAACTTGGCCAGGCAGGCCCAAGCATCAGCGAGGGCTGGAAGCCTTCACCGTGAAGCCCTTTATAGAAAGCCGCAGTTGGCAGCCCCTGCTCCTGCATGGGAACAAATTAACATTGGCATTCCAAACACAGGAAAGGAAGGAAATTGGAAACACAGTTTATACTTGGCCAGCTCTTTGAAATACTGTACCATGCTACCGACATCAATTAATGAAAAGCAGGGTTGTGCTGAGAGGCCCTGGTTTGCAAATGCATTAACACACGTTAAACATGTTTGTACAGGAACCGGATTATAAGCACCCTGGCTCCAAAACAATAAAGCAATTTACCCTAAAACTGGTGCTCTTGGAGTTGTCATTAATTCAATCCACTCCACGCGGATCAGCAAAGGCTTTTCTCGGCTCCCAGCAATGCCTCCCGACACAAATGTTGAAAGGACGGCATCGCACATGCTACTCTGAGTTTCACATAAGTAAGTGTCAAGCCTCATGCACTGCTAATATGCCCCCAAATCATAAACACTCCACTTTGGAGAGCGGGGGAAGCACACAGCGGCAGCCCTGGTATTCATCGGCACTGCCATTTCACATCGGGTTAGAGCAATTTTTCCCCGCAGAAGGTTAACTGGGAAATATCTGTTCCATATTAAGAAATACCAAGTCACATTTTTTGTCAAATATTATTTGTCAAATGCCATTTGCTGCAAAACCCAGATTTCAAGTGCAGCTGAACACACAGCTAATACCGAACGGTTCACATAATAGCTGTGGTTGTACATGGGATCATTTGCAGTGAAAGCACCCCCCTTCCTCTATAAACTGTTTCAGGAATTGGAAAGAAAAGCATCTGAAGCTCTGGAATAAATAAAGTACTGTGCCTTGAGCTGCCCAGTACAAAGGACCCAGCATGCTGGGAGAACAGACGCAAAACAACCAGAAAGGCAACTGCCGCTTCGCTTCACAATTTTGTAAGAATGCTTAAAAGATTTTACATCATGGGGTTGAATCGCAACGTATCTGGCTTGCAAAGACAGAGTCGGCTAGTTTCTTGAAAGACCAGCCTCTTCACGCACTGCACCCACCGGTACAGGCACCTGCGACCACATCCTGGGTCCTGGGTCCAGGCGACAAACATCACTGATGTGGCCGCCCTGCCCCCTCGCCCAGGTGACATCACCCCACGACTCCACATTGATCCGGGATCCATCAAGTTGGAGCACTTTGGGTGTGCAAAGCTAAATGTGTTATCATTTTTACCACAAATTAAGAGTTTCTATGTAAATATTGGTATTTCCTCACCCCACGAAGGCGAGAGGGGGCAAAACGGCACCGGCGCATTTGACTTAAACTAATTAAAAGCAGAGGGTCATGCAATTCAACGTACTGATTTTACCAGTGGGACTTAAATCTTTTATAATAAGTGTACACAGCTGCAGCGCTCTCCCACCGCCACGTTTTACAGGCTAATCCGTGCATTCCTTCTGACAATAACGTGACAGGTCCCACACATCCCTGCCTGTGCCCTAAGCCCGGTGACACTGCCAGAGTGCATTAACGCAGAGGCCGGCCAAAAAGCAGCCGTGCCGACAGCCCCCAGCTAGGTCTGAAGAGTGATCGCCAAAGAATGAACGTGGCCAGCCACTTGGTGCAAAGGGCTCTCCATTCAAAATAGTCAGCTGGTGAAATGGATGGGCAGGCTGGGGAAGGGTGGAGACTGGGGGAGTGTTAGGACACTCTGATTCTTGCAATGGGCCAAATATGACCTTACCCAATAGGGGAAAAAAAAGATATTAAAGCGATAGGGGTGATCAATCAACTTAGATGAGGCTCTCCCTGGAATGAAGTCATCATCCTCTCCGAGCTCAGTGGACACGTGATATTCGCTCACATCGCAGGCACGCTGCTGGTCAAGGGTTCGCGGGCCAGCTGTGTTTATCCCGGCAGAGGCTTGACAGGCTACGACGCTACGGAAGGCCCCGACCCGAAGCTCGCAGGAGCTGCATCTCAGAAGCTGTTTCCTCTCTCTGTGCGTTCAGAGAAGCCCCCCCTTCGCTTCCCTTGGCCTCCTCCCTTACCCCTTCAAGGGCCGCCCCACAACCAAGTGACAACTCTGGAATAAACACCAAAACTGTTGGCCACGCGAGCTGGCATCCAGGCTTCGGCCTTAACCTGCTCTGATTCCAGAAGGGAAATACAAAGACCCCCCCAAAGTTCAAACCTGGGTCACATATATCCTTGGGGGGAGGGGGGAGAAGATCTTTGATTTATATAAGCAGGAAAATGAGGTTTAAAAGAAGTGATGTTGAAAGGGTTACTAAAAACACAGCTGTTGGTGCACTCCTATAGCGAAGACACTGCAGAAAGAGAGAAAGAAAGAAAGAAGGAGGGAAGGCTGTGTGACATCTATATTAACCTCTGGCTGCTCACCAGTGAGGGCCGGCACTCCAGTGCTGGAATGTGGGGCAGCCCCTTCCAAATTTTAACACAAGCCAGGTTACAGCTGCGAGCGCCTGCAGCCTGTGCTCCCTCGGCAAGCACTCCCTGAAGGAAATTTTTAAACTGTAACAGAATCTTTTTCTAATACTCTACAGTGGTAGGGCCTGTTCTGAAGGGGCAAAAGGAGAGATCTTAATGCCAAACACTTGTCAACAAAAAGGATCGCCAGATGGTATAAAATAAAAGTAAAACTGAACGGCCTTCTCCCCACTCCTCGACTACATTAACAAAAGCCACTTTTAGACACTGAGCCCAATAAGGATAGGTTTCTAACTTCCCCTCTTTTCAATTTAGCTTCAAAGATTAAACAAATTTGGTTCCTTCAGAACCTGGACCAGAGATAAATGTGGATCGCACACCCCCAGTGCCAGGGGCTTCTTTAGAAGATCCCAAAAGGAGCTGCTGGACTTCTCCAAAGAAAGAAGCGGGGGGAGGGCAACTATCTTCAGGATTCAGTCTGCAGAACTCACATTGCCTGGGGACAGTTTAAGAGAGGGTAGCCTGTTTTGAATTCCAAACTTAAGTCTGCACAGAGGAGTTGGGGGCTTGTTAATCCAAACCAGTTTACAAATCTGGCCATTGAACTTAAGAGGCCCAGCCTGGGAAGATGTAAGTCTCCCTCCGGCAGCTCAGCTAGCATTACAGGGGCTTTATTGTACAGGCTGGTCTTTGTCACAAGGTGCGGTCTGAGGTCCTCATTCTCAGCACCTGGTTTTGTCATAAATTCTCCTCTAGTTCCCTCTCTAGTTTAGATCCCACTCAGCCTGGCAAAAAGCTTGAATTCTGAGGAGAACGACTTAGAGGAACAAAAACCAGTTTGGCTGCAGACGGAAGAATAAACGCACCAGCTCTGCAAAAGCCTTCAGACTTCAGGCCGAAGTCCCCCAGAGCACTGCAGGACAGCAGCGGTATGCAATGAGGGAGTAGGGGGTGGTGGAAGGAGGAGGGGGCTTTGAGGGGAGGAGAGGGTGGTGGAGAAAGTCAGTCTCCCTTCAAGGTCTCCCCCAGGTCCCCTGCAAGGTAACAAGTAATAGCTGCATATGAACAAACGACGTTTTTCTCACTCTTAGTAAAAGTGTGAGACTAAACGCATCTTTAGAAAACTTTGTATGTTACAGGTCAGTATGATCTGCAATCCAAGGAAAAATCGTGTGCTTTTTCTCAGCTTCCAAGCAGGTCTCCTACACGCCCCCTCCAACCCCACTGCTACCCCCCGGCCCCTCCTGCGGCAAAATCCCAGAACCCCACAAAATGGAAGGGACAGGCGGTTTATTCCCATGCTGCTGCCGAGCAGAAATTAAAGGGCAACCTTAGAAACATCTACAGGAAGAGTCTTGCCCAACTGCGGTCCAGGTCTTCACCCAACTAATTACCGAGAAAGTTTTAGGGACTGAGAAAGAAAGCAAACAAGGTCAGTGCTCTCTGTTAAAAGCCACTCTGCCATCTAATTTGGAGTGATGCTCCAGAAAGCAAGACCTGAGAAAGTCAGGACTGTCCCACAAAGCCCAAAGCCAGCCTGACTGATTAAGAGGCTCAGACAAGCCGGTCTTTGTCTTTTCAAGATGAAAGAAATGGGACTAACGGGTTGAAAGGTGTGTGTACAGCCAGAGGAGGAAAACCACCCAGCTGTGGTCTTCCCAAACAAGTCCCAGCTTGCTCCCCCCTACCAAGGGGCAGCAAACAGCCCTGCCCCAAGTTTCCCAGAGGTGCCCAGTTGGCAACCTGGTCCTTTTCGGGCATGGGAGGAGCCCGTGTCTGGCCACGCGGTTGGTCCATAAGCAGCGGGGTGCTTTCTGCACTGCGTTTGCAGGGCCCTCCACAGAAGCCAGGGCTTACAAATACCTTTTTAATGACCTCAGCCAGGCTCTGAAGGCCGCCACTGGGACCTGCTGGCATTCACTGGGAGTCACAGGTATCCGACAGAACAGAAGATACCATAAATCCCCAGCCAGAGAAAGGGCCTGGTTAACCCCTGGCTTCAGGATGGAGACACAGCTCTGCTTTAATTAATTTATTTATATGTACGTATTTGGGATTTTTCTTTAGCTTCTAGTATAGGTCACAAATACACATGGAAAAAAAAATCATACACAAAACTGCAGACAATGAAAAATCAGGCCCCAGCTCCCAAATCCCTAAGGCCCCAGCCCCAGTTCTGCCCTGCCCCCATAAAATCTATTTCCAATCCATGGCGTCTTCCTGCAGTGGGAAAGCATGATATACAAGCACGTATGTAACCTCACTGATCTGCACCTTGCTTTTTTCCACCCCATACATCTTGGAGATTGTTCTAAATCAGGACATATGGAGCTGTCTCATTCTAACAGGCTGCCTAGTATAATTTAAACTTTCTTGAAGTCATTTTGGCATCTAAACCTCCCACCCCTTGCTCGCTGAAACTCGTTTCACTATTTGATTTTGGGCTATTATTAAGGACAGACAATGGCGTCCCGGGAACTCCAGGGACCTTATCTGGCGCGGGAAGCATTAAGGTTGATCCGCGCTTCCCGGCGCCCTCCATCCACGCCCCAGGTGCCCCGCGGGGGGCTTCAGGATCATTATTTCCCTGTTGACACAGCGCCGGTGGGCGTGAGTTTGCTGTCTTGACTTCGTTTGCATTTTCGCAGCAAGTGACACTTGTAGAATGAAAGCGGCTCGGGAAACAGCGCTATCGGGGCGTGTTATCTCAGAAACCAAATATTTGATCATGAGCTCTATAGCGCGCAGTCGGGGGTTAGTCTGAGCAAGTCTGGTGAATGTGCACAGATGGAGCGAGGGCACCACCCCCGCCGCAGCGCCAGCCTCCGATCCCCGGGGCCGTCGCGGCTCCAGTCGGAAGCCGGGTCCCCTAGCCTCCCCCGGCGGCGTCTGCTGGGAGATCCCTCGCCACCCAATAGCCAGAAGCCGTGGTTTGCGCGCCACACGTGATAAACGCTGAAAATGGATTCTGCCAGTCCGGGACCTATCATTAAATATTTAAAATAGAAAGGTCGCAATGGCAACGTTTTTTCCCCCAGCTCCAGCCAGGAGAGCTGAGCGCGAGAGGGGCGCCCAGCGGTCAGGAAAGGGGCCCCGAGGCGCTCGGGGCGCGCAGCACGCTACGGCGGGCGCACCGCGAGGGGACAGGTAGGGCTTGCCAGGGCGGGGAAGGGAGCGCAACGCCCGCGATGCCAGGGCCAGGCAGGGCAGAGAGGGGCTCAGAAAGGGCGGGAAGTCAGCTTCGCGGAGCAGGGCCCTTTAAATCCAGGTAGCGCGGGCCCAGCCGTACAGGCACAGCTCACATGACCGAGCCCCGCG